>NC_069508.1:14725661-14775661 GCF_027579735.1 Bombina bombina
CACAGTATATATACACAAGTACAGTATATATACACAAGCACAGTATATATACACAAGCACAGTATATATATACAAGCACAGTATATATACACAAGCACAGTATATATATATACCCAAGTACAGTATATATACACAAGCACAGTATATATACACAAGTACAGTATATATACACAAGCACAGTATATATACACAAGTACAGTATATATACAAGCACAGTATATATACACAAGTACAGTATATATACACAAGCACAGTATATATACACAAGCACAGTATATGTTCACAAGCACAGTATATGTACACAAGCACAGTATATATACACAAGTACAGTATATATACACAAGTACAGTATATATACAAACACAGTATATATACACAAGTACAGTATATATACACAAGTACAGTATATATACACAAGCACAGTATATATACACACATAGAGAGAAGCACACTCTCAGGAAGGAACATCCAGATTGATAACTGTCTAGCTTGTTCTAAGGCGATTTACCACCTGGGTGCAGCTTCTTTTTAGCCCAGTAATTTTTTTACAGAGTAGAACTTTCCTGTAGTATATCAGTCTGATCCCGCCTATTACGATCAGTCCAGCGCCGAAATACCAGGCAATTCCTCTATGAACAAGGAAAACCGCAACCCCGGATGATCGTTTCGGCCTTTATACTGTATATGATTAGATTTAGTTATAGATATATACAGATATATATAGGAGTATCTATTTATAAATACTTACGGCTAGATTTAGAGTTTGGCGTTAGCCGTCAAAAGCAGCGTTAAGGGGTCCTAACGCTGCATTTGACTGCCCGCTGGTATTTAGAGTCAGCCAGGAAAGGGTCTACCGCTCACTTTCTTTCTGAAAATCCAGGCTACAGCAGATCCCCTTACGTCAATTGCGTATCCTATCTTTTCAATGGGATTTGCCTTACTCTGGTATTTGGAGTCTTGGAAGAAGTGAGCGGTACAGCCTCTACCGACAAGACTCCTACCGCCAAAAAAAGTCAGTAGTTAAGAGCTTTATGGGCTAACATCGGAACATAAAGCTCTTAACTACTGTGCTATAAAGTACACTAACACCCATAAACTACCTATGTACCCCTAAACCGAGGCCCCCCCCACATCGCAAATCCTCTAATAAAATGTTTTAACCCCTAATCTGCCGACCGGACACCGCCGCCACCTACATTATAGCTATGAACCCCTAATCTGCTGTCCCTAACATCGCTGACACCTATATTATATTTATTACCCCCTAATCTGCCCCCCTCAATGTCGCCGCCACCTACCTACACTTATTAACCCCTAATCTGCCGACTGGACCTCGCCGCCACTATAATAAATGTATTGACCCCTAATCTGCCCTCCCTAACATCGCCGCCACCTACCTACATTTATTAACCCCTAATCTCCCACCCGCAACGTCGCCGCTACTATAATAAAGTTATTAACCCCTAAACCTAACTCTAACCCTAACACCCCCCTAAGTTAAATATAATTTTAATTAAACTAAATAATATTCCTATAATTGAATAAATTATTCCTATTTAAAACTAAATACTTACCTATAAAATAAACCCTAATATAGCTACAATATAACTAATAATTACATTGTAGCTATTTTAGGATTTATATTTATTTTACAGGCAACTTTGTATTTATTTCAACTAGGTAGAATAGCTATTAAATAGTTAATAACTATTTAAAAGCTACCTAGTTAAAATAAGTACAAAATTACCTGTAAAATAAATCCTAACCTAAGTTACAATGCAATCAGCCAATCAGATTGAAGTTCAATCCGATTTTCTGTCCTATCAGCCAATCGGAATTGAAGGGACGCCATCTTGGATGACGTCACTTAAAGGTACCGTCATTGTGTTAGAAGACTCCGGATGAAGAGGATGGCTTCGCGTCGGCTCCTTGGAAGATGGCTCCGCTCCGGATGGATGAAGATTGAAGATGCCACCTGGATGAAGACTTCTACCGGATGAAGGACCTCCTCTGCGCACCTTGGATGAAGATTTCGGCCCGGTTGGGTGAAGACGACTCAAGGTAGGGGTTAGCGTTAGGTTTTTTTTTAAGGGAGTTTGGGTAGGTTAGAGTAGGGGTATGTGGGTGTGGGTTTTAATGTTGGGGGGGTTGTATTTTGTTTTACAGGTAAAAGAGTTGATTACTTTGGGGCAATGCCCCGCAAAAAGCCCTTTTAAGGGCTGGTAAAAGAGCTGATTACTTTTGTAATTTAGAAAAGGGTAGGGCATTTTTTATTTTGGGGGGCTTTTTTATTTTATTAAGGGGCTTAGATTAGGTGTAATTAGTTTAAACTTCTTGTAATATTTTTTTATTTTTGTAATTTAGTGTTTGTTTTTGTATTATAGATTAGTTTATTTAATTGTATTTTTTTTTTTTTTTTTTTTTTAAATACATTTTTTATTGATTTTTAAACATACAAATAATATTGACAAAACTAGACCGGTACATATAAAATAATAAATAATATTATATTAATAATTGTATTTTAGTTTAGCTAATTGTAGGTAATTTATTTAATGAATTTAATGATAGTGTAGTGTTAGGTGTATTTGTAACTTAGGTTAGGATTTATTTTACAGGTAATTTTGTACTTATTTTAACTAGGTAGCTATTAAATAGTTATTAACTATTTAATAGCTATTCTACCTAGTTGAAATAAATACAAATTTGCCTGTAAAATAAATATAAATCCTAAAATAGCTACAATGTAATTATTAGTTATATTGTAGCTATATTAGGGTTTATTTTATAGGTAAGTATTTAGTTTTAAATAGGATTCATTTATTTAATTATAGGAATATTATTTTGTTTAATTAAAATTATATTTAACTTAGGGGGGTGTTAGGGTTAGAGTTAGGTTTAGGGGTTAATAACTTTATTATAGTAGCGGCGACGTTGCGGGTGGGAGATTAGGGGTTAATAAATGTAGGTAGGTGGCGGCGATGTTAGGGAGGGCAGATTAGGGGTTAATACATTTATTATAGTGGCGGCGAGGTCCGGTCGGCAGATTAGGGGTTAATAAGTGTAGGTAGGTGGCGGCGACGTTGGGGGGGCAGATTAGGGGGTAATAAATATAGGTGTCGGCAATGTTAGGGGCAGTAGATTAGGGGTTCATTGCTATAATGTAGGTGGCGGCGGTGACCGGAGCGGAAGATTAGGGGTTAATATTATAATGTAGGTATCAGTGATAGCGGGGGCGGCAGATTAGATGTTAATAAGTGTAAGATTAGGGGTGTTTAGACTCGGGGTTCATGTAAGGGTGTTAGGTGTAGACCTAGAGAGTGTTTCCCCATAGGAAACAATGGGGCTGCGCTAGAAGCTAAACGCTGCTTTTTTTTGCAGGTGTTAGGTTTTTTTTCAGCCAGCTCAGCCCCATTGTTTCCTATGGGGATATCGTGCACGAGCACGTTTTTCCAGCTTACCGCTACCGTAGGCAACGCTGGTATTGAGGGTTGAAGTGGAGCTAAATGTTGCTCAACGCTCCCTTTTCTGAGGCGAACACAGCCATTCAGAAAACTCTAAATACCAGCGTTGTCTTAAGGGTGAGCTGGAAAAAAAAGCCTTGTTAGCACCACGGGTCTTTACCGACAAAACTCCAAATCAAGGCGTTTGAACATATTCTTCTATGTGAAGAAAATTGGAATGTGAAATATTTACATTAAATATATAGTTAAACACTTTATTAAATATGAATATTGCATAAACATGATTTTTCATGTTTTCAGCTACTTAAATGCAAAGGGCTCCAATGCATATATATGTCTACATATGTATTTTTATGTTTATATTTGTATTTTTGTTTGTAAATACATATTTGCACCTATATACACATATATTATTATTTTATTATTATACTTTATTTCGCAGCTCTGTCCGTGGGTACAATTCATTTAAATAAAACAATACAAGACTTGTAAGATAGAGGACAAAATTTACAAGCACATACAGGAGGAATCGAGGGCCCTATTCCTGTGGGAACTTACAATCTAGAAGGGTAGGAGGTTGAAAAACAGGAGGTGAGGACTGCAAGATTGAGAAAGATGTTAATGCAGAGTTAGATGAGGGAATTGTTAGGTAAGTGAAGTTAATTTATTACTGAGTTGGGTGGTAGGCTTTCCTGAACAAAAAAGTCTTCAGAAAGCATTTAAAGGAAGAAAGATTAGGGCAAAGCCTGACAGCACGAGGGAGAGTGTTCCAGAGGGTAGGTGCTGCACGACAGAAGTCCTGCAGTCTAGCATGGGAAGAGGTGATAGTCGCAGATGCAAGGAGCAGGTCATTCTAGGATCTCAGTGGACGGGCTGGAGTATACTTGTGTATTAGAGAGGATAGGTAGATGGGAGCGGCGTTGGTGAGAGCTTTGTTTGTAAGGGTGAGAATTTTGAATTTAATTCTGCTGTGAATGGGGAGCCAATGAAGGGACTCGCAGAAAGGTGCAGCAGATACAGAGCGACGGGAAAGGTGGATAAGTGGGAAAGAGGAAGGCCAGTAAGTAGGTTATTGCAGTAGTCAAGTCGGGAAATAACAAGGGAGTGTATTATTTGCTTTGTGGTGTTAGCGCTCAGAAAAGGACGAATATTGAAAATATTGTGTAGATGGTTGCGGCAGGATGTAGAAAGTGATTGGATATGGGGGACGAAGCATAGATTTGAGTCAAGTGTAACACTGAAGCGATGGACTTGGGGCAATGGGGAGATGGTGATGCCGTCATCAGGGATAGAAAAGTCAGAAGTCGTGTAGAGCTTGATGGGGGATTAAAAGGAGCTCAGTCTTGGACATGTTAATCTTTAGGTGGTGAGAGGCCATCCAGGAAGAAATACCAGATAAGCAGTCACTGATATGAGAAAGGTATTATTCTGGACAACCCGTTTGAATTGGGACACTGGGAGAGCTCTCTTTAAGGCTGGTGGGTTGCAGCTGTCATCTTGTAGTATTGAATTCCATTCTGTTTCCTTCTGATATAAGGTTGTGTTCAACCGCTCACCATTCTTATAAATTCTCAGATCCAGGAAATCAATGACCGTATCAGATGAATGGATCTTAAATTTAAGATGATGGTGACAGCTATTCAGTTGCAGGATCATTCAGATAGTTGTTCTTTGGTACCTGTCCAGATGATGAGTAAATCATCTATATATCTCTTAAATAGTTTAATATATGGACTGTTGAACAACTTGGTACCATGTAGTTCGAATTCAGCCATATATATGTTGGCATAAGATGGGGCCACATTGTACCCCATCGCCATTCCAGCTATTTGAAGGAAAAATTGTCTAAAATAGTTGAACTTAAGGCAATATTCAAGCAGCTGTGCCAGTACCTCAATGGGAGGGCCCACATACAGAAATCTGTTTAGGTATTTGCGCACCGCTTCGACCCCTTCCCCATGTGGGATAACTGTATACAAACTATTAACATCTGTTTGGTAGTATCCTGATTGAGGATTGACGATTTTGGTTGCTAGGTTATGTATCTAGCTTTATCCAGCCATTTTCCATTTTGCTTTTAATGTTTGGCCGTTCAGCGGTACCGTAGTCAGTCCCGCGCATGCGCAGTTGCGCAGGGAGGATGCCGGTGAACGGTCAGACAAATTTGCACTGTTGTTGATGGGGTATTTAAGGGGTAAGTCACGCTGATGTTCTATGTTTGTCTGCCTGATGAATGGGCACCACCCCGAAATGTCATGGTAATTAAACTTGACGATTTGAATTGAAACAGTGAGTGTCTTTGCCTTTGTTGTATTCAATGTGTATATTCTTTGCAGGGAGCACCCCGGAGGTTGTAGATTATGTACATTTATTATTGAGTGCCAACCCCTGCTTGTTCTACTATATATATATATATATATATATATATATATATATAACTGCTTGTGGCTCTGGGGACAGCACAGCTTCCTGTGAGTGCCAGTGGCACCCAGGGCTGAGCATGTTGCAGGGTCATGGGATGTGTACCCGGTCCAGTATGAGAGTGCAGTTCCCTTCCGTGTTTTGTATATGTCTAGGGTGGTTACATATTCCTGTGCACCCTTCCCTTGTTTTCAGTTTGTTTGGATTTGAAAGCTTGCATTGTGTGGCTGTTTTAGGGTCTCAGGTATTGGAAAGGACCTTGATGTGGTACCTGAGCTTGTCCCATTTGGCCAGATGCGGTGACTAACCTTTCCATTTTTGCTTTTAAATCTTAGCTGAGAGCTTGTAAGTGAGTGCTGGGTTTTCTCTGTGTGATATATATATATATATATATATATATATATATATATATATATATATATATACTGTATATAAAAGGCTGAAGGCTGACGAATCCCAAGGGAAGAACTCCAAAAATACATATTCCTCAATTCAAAGGAAAGTGTAGAACAAGATAGGTGTGTAACAACTTAAGGGTTAGCTTTTGAAGCCTGAATGCTAGGAGGATTGTATAGTGTAGGTGGTGCTGCTGCTGCTGCTATAAAGTCAGCAGGAGGGGGGGACTGTAGTGTATATATTAGGCCCTCCTTGCAGGAAGTGGGTCTCTTATCTGTTTGCTGTTTTTTTAGTTCACATGACGGAGCGAGCTCAGCGTCCTTCCAAGGCCCCCAAGCGGTTTGCGGATGAGCAGTGTCCACCTGTCAAGCGGAAGAAAGCAGTTGTTACTGTCTCTGGTGTCTCTGGTGATATTGTTCCTCCTTCTCCTTCTGTCCCTTCTTTGGTTTCTTTCCTCTCTCCTTCTTCCCTTTCTTCTGTTCCTTCTGTTCTTCCTGCCTATTCTTAGTCCTCATTCCTCTTTTTCTTCTCCTTCTTCTATTTGTTCTATTTCATTTTTCTTTTTCATTTTCTAATTTGAGGCCTTCTGCCCCTAACTAGGGTTGCCACCCATCCCGGTATGATCAGGGAAGCCCCAAAACCAGGAGATATGTCCCGTTTCCTGGGTGATCCTCTGAATGTCCCAGACTCCTCTCTCTCCACATTCTTTTCATTCGGCTCAAACCTGGGGAAAGTCCAAGTAAGATTATACCGTAGCCTCTTACTTGGACTTTCCCCCGGTTGGAGCTATTTGTTTGTTTAGAACTTTATGCTGTTATAGCCAGAGAGGTGAGCACAGTTAACCACTTAGTTCAACTAAATTCCAGATAAAGCAGTGTGTTTTTGATTGACAATCCAAAGAGTGAGGGGGCTCGGCATAGGTATTGGAGCCCCTCCTGTAGACCGGAAGCAATGTCTCTGACTGCTGGCACATGCACTCCAAGGAAAAGCTGGATTACAAGAGAAGGGTAAGGTAGCACCAAACCTAAACCAACCAAAACAAAACCAGAACCAAAAAATGTGTTTTTGGTAGATGGGAATGACATTTTTTAATGATCTCAATATAACATATAAAGGGAGTTTACATACTGCAAATTAACTCAGGAACTGCATGATAACATCAGGTTTTCTAATGGATTCCTAACTGATTGGAGTGGTATTGAAATGCAAAGCTTCCAAACAGTTTGAAAAGCATTTCTGATGTCAATGACAATCCATTTGTAATATTTCTCATTGTGAAATTACTCCTCATGCTTTCTAGTCTGATGAATTTAAAAAAATAAATGTACTTTCCAATTCGAACTTCGTAAGTTATATAGATTGTCCTGCAAGTGAATGTTCCCTAGTTTTTTTTAATTATATATGCAATGGCAGGTTTTAGAAATTAAAAATAAATATCCATGTAAAGTGCATGTACTTTGTGTTTTCTCAAACGTTGTGCTTGCTCAAGATCATAGTGTCCATTCTAGGGCAGAGCAAAGAACATACATTTACATAAATTTATGTAAGTGTTAACTTTTTTTATGCTTGTTTCCGATTGTGTTGTTTGTGTATTAAATTAAATCACTAACACTCAATCCTTTAACAAAAGACCAAAAATGGTAAAATATATTCTATTGAGGTCATGTGAAGCCACCCCTCAAGCCATGCCCATTTACAAAGTGTCCAGGAATCGGCTGGGCAAAAGGTGGCAACCCTACCTCTAACCCTCTGCCTTCCTCTTCTATTGGCTATTCATGGTAGATTAGGTTACATGGATTTAAGTCTAAAAAAGCAGTTGTTGTCAAGGAATGTAGTGTCCAGTCAAGGTTTGAGTGGTCATGGGGCCTCTAGGGGTTTTGGGGTGCCTCTTAGGTTCACTATATCTCCCTGCGATGTTCCCACTGTTTTTTCTCGTTCACAGGCTATCATGGACTTAGCTTCTGCACCATATGTGCATGGTGTAAACGCAGCTGACCTCGCTGATGGTGGAGTGGCTTCTACATCAGAATCTGCTACAACTAGTGTTGCAGACTTCTACAACGATGACCCCTTTGGTGTCGATTCCAGGGCCTTCGGCAGGAGGAGCGGCTCCAGAATCTGGTGAGCTCCA
Source organism: Bombina bombina (assembly GCF_027579735.1). NCBI lineage: Eukaryota > Metazoa > Chordata > Amphibia > Anura > Bombinatoridae > Bombina > Bombina bombina. Next base: position 14,734,074 of record NC_069508.1, read on the forward strand.
TGCCAGTTTATTTAGTAGGGTAGATGATGATTCTTACTCTACTAGGGATTCTGTAGCTAGGAAGATTAAGGAAGGGCATTATGTTAAGATATTTGAGTTGTCACTAAAGGCTTTCCAGGTTAAGGAAATGTCAGAAGATGAGACAAGCAATTAAAAGCAATAACAAGCAATAAAAAGGCTTAATTGACCAAGACTTATGAGGCTTGGGTGAGGTGCTTCAGGGCGCTAGCTTCCTGCTATCTGTAGCCTCACCCTCATCATACACTCAATGTTCTCAAATATTTGGAAGTCATTGATGACTTTCATGCCAGGTGCAAAGGTTCCGTGTGGAGGAGTTATGACTCTGATTTTCAGAGGTGTTTGGAAGCTAACCCCTTATTGCGCTTTCCAACATCTGTCATACCCTAGAGGCTTCTCAGGTAATGATGCCCTTCATGAAGAAGATACTTCAGTACGTTATCAGTCATTTGAATCAGCTTTAGAGCTTATTCAACAGTTAGGCCCCCAAACAGAGTTGACCAAAGTCAACATTGAGTCCGCCTTTAGGCTTTTACTAATACATCCTGATTCATTCTACTTAATGGTTTGCAGTTTTATATAGATTGTGGCCTCACTATGGGTTGCACCATTTCCTGCATGTATTACAAGCTTTTTAGCTATTTCTTACATTGGGCAGTTGAGCATGAGGCTTTTGGGGTTCCTTTAGCTAGCGACAAAACTGAGGGCCCTTCAACTTTCCTAGTATTTCTGGGAATTAAAATTGATACTGTGGCTAGGGAATGTAGGTTGCCATTGTTAAAGATCGGGCAGGCCATTTCGTCTATTTCAGCTATCTTGGAGGGTGGTCAGGTTACACTGATGGTATGCCATTGTGCTGTGCCCAGAGGAAATGCTTGTCCAAATTATCTCTGGCAGGTGGGAACTGCATTAAGGCTTTTGAGAGGCTTTCTGGCTCCTAGAACAGGTGAGGCTTAAAGGGACAGTATATTATAAAATTGTTTTTCCCTTAATATATTTCCAATTACTTTTTTTACCAGCTGCAGAATATAAAATGTATGAGATTTGCTTTTTAAGGCGTATTTCTGTAAATAAATTAGCTGATTTTGTGTTTAAAAGCCACAACCTAATACAATGAGACCTATTTATCAAAGATTTGTCGGACCTGATCTGACAGTGGGGATCAGGTTGGACAGACCTTGCTATGGGGAGAGCAATACACTCTCCGTATTCAGCATTACAGCAGCAGCTCTTGTGAGCTGCTGGTGCAACGCCGCCCCCTGCAGATTCACGGCCAATCGGCCGCCAGCAGGGGTTGTCAATCAACCTGATCATACTCGATCGGGTTGAATTATCGTGATCTCTGTCCACCTGCTCAGTGCAGGCGGACAAAGTTATGGAGCAGCCATTCGGAGCTTGATAAATGGGCCTCAATGGGTTGAGCTTGTAGGTATAATCAGATCTCATTACTTTATCACATTGTGTACATATACCTGATTCTTTATCTTATATGTGTCCATAAACCAATCACCAATACTTGGAGAGAACAATGGAAAAATTAACATTTTATTACCTTATCTCTTCTATAACCCACTGGGAGTGTAAATTATTATACTGGCTGTGTTAACACATCTTGGCCTCAAGGCCAACAACTTTTAGGATGGGTGGGGATACCACAGGCTAAATAAACTATTTCAAATGCCAATATAAGGGTAATGGAAATAATTGTAAACAATTTAATAAACTCCACAGGTAAAGTGGATCATTGGGAACAAATTAAAGTGGATAACATTTTTTGAGTAAACTGACCCTTTAAGCAACTCAGTGGCATGAGTTGCATGATTTTCTGCTTTCCAAAAGGATTTTGTGGTGAGATCCATCAGTGCTCTTGTTTGTTGAATGGTTGGCTTTGCTGTATGATAGGCTGTTATCACCTGGGGCCATAGGCGGGCGTGTTGAAGAAGTTTCCTTTTTCTACTGAGTGGAGGATGTTTCAATAGATTTTCTGTCTAGGGCTGCATTAAAACCATGCAGCAGTTATGTAGAAAGGGGGTGGATCAACGGGAATTAGTCGGTCCAGGTTGTGTCAGTTGATTGAAATTTAGCAGGAGGTTTGTAATTCTAGTTACAAACAGTTATTGTTTGCCATAGCCTTTGCTTTTGTCACTTTGGTGCTCTATGCGTTATTAAACTGGTATCGAAGTCCAGGTCACTTTGTGGGTCTTGTTTGTTGAGGGAGCATGTGAGTATAGAGGATGAGTCCATTCTTATTTATGTAGCCTGATTTAAGTCTGATCAGCTGGCAAAGGGAAAATGGCCCAATTTGCATTTGCAGGTAGAGTCTATCATTTGCTAGGTTAGTTAGGGAAAAAATGATGTTGAAGTTAGACCCAGATTTGGAGGTCCCTTAATAGTGCAACAGGACAATTCATTCCTATCAAACTATTAGTTCAGGATTATGTTAGCACAAGCAGTAAGTAGATTAGGCTGGGAACCTAGATTGGTGGCACTCCACTCTTTCAGTATTGGAGCTGCAACGGATGCAGCTTTGGCAGGTTGTAATAGTGAACAGATAAAAGGACTGGGTAAGGGGACATCTACCAGGTACAAAAATATGACAGGCCTTTGAATAGTACTTAATTCTGTTGAATTTTGTTGTTGTTAAGGTGTTGTTGTTAAATAATTGGTTGTTAAGTAGGTCCATTTTTTGATTTAGGTGAAGTTATTGAGTTGGTCAAGGTTGTTGAGATTGTTTCTAACATTGGTTGATGAGTTGTCTGGCTGTTATGTTACAGATACCAGGACCTTCTTTGCTTTATTAACTTACAGGTCTGTCTGGGGGATCCAAGAGAGCTTGGATTGTAGGCCATTCCTAAATTCATTGGGCAGCTTTGGGGGCTGCATCGCAACCAGGTGGTTTGCAGTTGGGGATTTAATCTTCCAAGTTGAGCATCAGATGGCTGGAGATGCTTGGCATGCTGTGGGCAGATTTGCCTGCTCAAATATTAGAGGCAAGAAGGAGGTGGAGTCAGCCAGATGTTATTGTGTGAATGATTTGGGAACCATGCCCATGGGTGACTTGTCAAAAATAATGGTTTCAGACGTAAGATGGCTTCTAGCGCAGTTTCTGTCAGTGAAGATAGTGTGGTCTAACATTATATCAATAAATGTTTGGAGACAACTTAACTCCAGAAAATCAGGTTTTAGGGTTAAAAGAAAGTTAAACAGGGACTTTTGAGGAGCGTTCCTTGCTGATGGTGGTAGAGTGATTATGCACAATTACATGATCTTAAGCTCTCCTCTCAGGTGAGATGATCTAAAGCTCTTGTCTCAGGTGAGATGATCTAAAGCTCTTGTCTCAGGTGAGATGATCTAAAGCTCTCGTCTCAGGTGAGATGATCTAAAGCTCTCTGCTCAGGTGAGATGATCTAAAGCTCTCCTCTCAGGTGAGATGATCTAAAGCTCTCCTCTCATGCGAGATGATCTTAAGCTCTCCTCTCTGGTGAAATTATCTAAAGCTATCGTCTCAGGTGAAATGATCTAAAGCTCTCCTCTCAGGTGAAATGATCTAAAGCTCTCCTCTCAGGTGAAATGATCTAAAGCTCTCCTTTCAGGTGAAATGATCTAAAGCTCTCTGCTCAGGTGAGATGATCTTAAGCTCTCTGCTCGGGTGAGATGATCTTAAGATCTCCTCTCAGGTGAGATGATCTAAAGCTCTCTGCTCAGGTGAGATAATCTAAAGCTCTCTGCTCAGGTGAGAGGATCTAAAGCTTTCTGCTCAGGTAAAATGATCTAAAGCTCTCCTCTCAGGTGAGATGATCTAAAGCTCCCTGCTCAGGTGAGATGATCCAAAGCGCTCCTCTCAGGCAAGATGATTTAAAGTGCTCCTCTCAGGTGAGATGATTTAAAGCTCACTGCTCAGGTAAGATGATCTAAAGCTATCCTCTCAGGCGAGATGATCTAAAGCTCTCCTCTCAGATGAGATGATCTAAAGCTCTTTGTCATGTGAGATGATCTAAAGCTCTCCTCTAAGGTGAGATAATCTAAAGCTCTCCACTCAGGTGAGATGATCTAAAGCTCTCTGCTCAGGTAAGATGATCTAAAGTTCTCCTCTCAGGTAAGATAATCTAAAGCTCTCTCAGGTGAGATAATCTTTAGCTCTCTGCTCAGGTAAGATGATCTTAAGCTCTCCTCTTGGGCGAGATGGTCTAAAGCTCTCCTCTCAGATGAGATGATCTAAAGCTCTCCTCTCAGGTGAGATGATCTAAAGCTCTCCTCTCAGGTGAGATGATCTAAAGCTCTCTGCTCAGGTAAGATGATCTAAAGCTCTCCTCTCAGGTAAGATAATCTAAAGCTCTCTCAGGTGAGATCATCTTTAGCTCTCTGCTCAGGTAAAATGATCTTAAGCTCTCCTCTTGGGCGAGATGGTCTAAAGCTCTCCTCTCAGATGAGATGATCTAAAGCTCTCCTCTCAGATGAGATGATCTAAAGCTCTCCTCTCAGATGAGATGATCTAAAGCTCTCCTCTCAGGTGAGATGATCTAAAGCTCTCTGCTCAGGTAAAATTATCTAAAGCTCTCCTCTCAGGTAAAATAATCTAAAGCTCTCTCAGGTGATATAATCTTAAACTCTCTGCTCAGGTAAAATGATCTTAAGCTCTCCTCTTGGGCGAGATGGTCTAAAGCTCTCCTCTCAGGCGAGATGATCTAAAGCTCTGCTCTCAGGCGAGATGATCTAAAGCTCTCTTCTCAGATGAGATGATCTAAAGCTCTATGCTCAGTCGAGATGATCTAAGATGTCTCGTCAGTAAAGAGAGGCCCCTCAAATAATTTTAGAAACACAAATTTTAAATTGAGAGATGTTTATCTTACAATGCAGGTTCTGTGTGTGAAGAATAGACTCCTATATTAAAATATTTTAAAAATCCTCAACATTTTGTGTGATTTCTCTCCATGGCAGCGAGTTTTGATCTTAAGGCCGAGCATACCTGGGTAGACATTGTAGCTGCTAGCTTACTCAGTGCAGAAGGGCAAGGTAAGTATTAGATTCATTTTCATCCTAGCGAGTTCTTCTCCAGAAGCCCATTCCTATTGAAACTGATGTGTTATATTTGAAGGAAAAACTATTTTTATGCAGATCTTTGATTCTAGGCACAGGCACATTTTGCACACTTTTAGCTTAGCCTGATGACCTTTTCTTGGTGTCTGTCTTGTGTGGTTTGGAGTTATGGAACTCTTGACCCTTAGAGGCCAACTTCTGGTCTCACATTACTAACTGGTTGTAATAATTCCACAAAAATAAAGATGTTACTTTTCTGCTCATTGATTAGCAACTAGGTTGCTAGCAATTAAAAATAGGTGTGTTTCCAATTTCTAGCAGTCTAGAGGCAGACTTAACTCTATACTGCTTGAATGTTGGGAAAATATATTATAGTTCTATGCAAACACATTAACATTGTCTTGTTGCTAATGTTGTCCACACATAAACATATTAGAACAGTAAGAATGAATATGACTCTCAAGATTGCTAGCAAGAGAAAAAATACATTGCGCATAAAAAATGAAAAATTATAAGATTGTCTGAATTTTGAATTATAAACCTTACCAAGCGTTGGCAAAGGATATGAGTGCAAGTGTTCATGAAAGGTAAGATTAATAAGGCAAGTTTGGATGTTACCTTGACAAAGCAGCTGATAGATCTGTGGCAGGTAGCGTGTATCTGGCGTACACGGAAGTGTCAGGCAGCAGCTGAGGTGACGTCACCGCCGATCAGCTGGAAGTGAGAGGGGAGCAGCGTCTTCGTGAAGATACTGGATATGCTTAAACTAGATTCTGCTTAGATTCAGAGAGGCTTGACAGAGCAGTATTACCTTCAATACCAAGCAATGAAGGTTATGTGGGTGTGCCTTATAAGGGGGAAGGTGAGTGAAAAGGAGGCTAGGAGGAACGGCTGTTAAAGGAACAGAGTATGTTACAGAGGGCCCCCTCAAAATGAACCACACCGGGGTTCAAGGATGAGGACGAAGTGGATTCCTCCGATGAAAGAGGGAAACCAGTCGAGGAGCTGACAAATTAACAGAGGGTTCCCAAGAGTCTTCTTCCGAAGGGTAGCCCTTCCAGTGCACCAGGTACTGTAAACGACCTGAAACTTTCCTAGAGTCCAGGATACTTTCCACTTCAAACTCATTATCAGGAGAGACAGGAAGTTGAATGGGAAGTGAGTTTGAACGTTCCCTCAGTTCTTTATATGGTTTCAACAAGTTGACATGAAAGGTGGGATGAATCCTATAAGAGTCCGGTAGATCCAGGGTAACAGCATTGGAATTAATAACAGCCTTGATCGGAAAATGTCCAATATAGAACTTGTTTAACTTCCTAGAGGGCGTTGAGAGGCGAAGGTTTCTAGTGGATAACCAGACTCGGTCACCAATCATATAATTAGGAGCTGGTCTCCTTCTGAGGTTGTAGTAAGTTTTTTGTCTGTCTTGGGCATGTTTAATATTCCCTGCTAATATGGAAAAAGTTTCTGCAATACTGTTGGTTGTATCGTTCACCACTGGACAAAGACTTTCTTGTTGAGGATTGACGTGAAAAAACGGGTGGTATCCATAATTTTCGAAGAATGGAGTGGTTTTAATTGAAGAATGATAAGCATTATTATGTGCAAATTCTGCGAAGGGTAGTAGAGATGCCCAGTTGTCTTGATTTTGAGTTGTGAAACATCTGAGGTATTCTTCTAGCCACTGGTTAGTCTTCTCAGATTGCCCATTCGTTTGAGGATGGTAAGCCGTGCTCAAACGCCTTTGAATGCCTAGGGAGGCACAAAGATCTCTCCATAACCGGGAAGTAAATTGGCTACCTCTGTCAGTGGTTATGGAAAGAGGGAGTCCATGTAATTTTATTACATTGTTGATCAAAAGGGTTGCAGTCTCCATGGAGGTGGGCAATTTTTGGAACGGGATAAAATGAGACATTTTAGAGAAAAGGTCTACAACAACCAATATGGTGTTGTTATTGTTGGATTTTGGCAGTTCAACAATAAAGTCAGCCGCTATATGTGTCCAAGGCTTTTCAGGAATTGGAAGGGATAGTAGGTAACCAACTGGTTTAGTTTTTTCATGTTTACAAGTTGTACAAATCTCACATGTCTGTACATAATTTCTAATTTCAGAAATCATGTTTGGCCACCAGTAGGACCTTTTAGTCAGTTCTATGGTCCTTTGAACTCCAGGGTGTCCTGTTAATTGTGAGTCATGCATACTTTTAAGAATTTCCAACCTGAGGGAAGGTGGTATATAGAGTTTTTCGAATTTGTAGAAGAGTCCATCAGTTCCTTTGTTTAACAATGTCTTTGGAACTGATGAATCCTTTAGTTGTTCCGTCTTGACACGAGAGTCATCGTTAAAGGCCAAGCCTAGGTTTTCTTGGAAACAGTTTTCTGGGATTATAGTTCCGTATTGGTTTGGAATATTTGGTTTTTCTGGGAGTCTGGAAAGGATATCAGCTTTGATATTCTTAGAGGCTGGCCTGTAGATTATGTTATAGTGGAATCTCGAGAAAAATAGACTCCATCTAACTTGTCTGGCAGTTAAAGTGCGGTGGGTCTTCAAGTACTGGAGGTTCCTGTGGTCGGTATAAATCTGTATTGGAACTTAAGTACTTTCTAGAAGGTGTCTCCAGTGTTCTAGAGCAGATTTCATTGCCAATAACTCTTTTTCTCCTATATGATAGTTAAGTCCGGAGACAGTTAGAACACGAGAGTAGTAAGCAATAGGGTGTAATGGTTCTTGTGGTGTTGGTCGCTGGGAGAGGATTGCACCTATTGCATAATGAGAGGCATCCACCTCCAATACAAATGGAAGTTCTGGGTTTGGATAAATGAGTATAGGAGCTGTTGTAAAACATTTCTTAAGAAATTGGAAGACTAGATTAGTCTCATTAGTCCAGAGAAATGGTTTTTTGCTTTTCGTTAATTCTGTGAGGGGTTTAGCAATATTAGCGAAAATTCTTTATAAATTTTCTATAGAAATTTGAAAAACCAAGGAATTTCTGTACATCTCTTTTTGTTTTAGGTATGGGCCAATTCAATATGGATAAGACTTTGTCAGTTTCCATGGACACGCCATTAGGAGTTATGTGATATCCCAAAAATGTGATATCTTGTGTGTGGAAAATACATTTTTCCAGTTTGACATATAAGTGGTGAGCCTGTAGCCTGGAGAGGACGGCTCTGACTTGTTTTATGTGTTCTTGAATATAAGATGAATAAATAAGAATATCATCCAAATAAATAACCATTGAAGTGTCTAGTAAATCTCTGAATATGTCGTTTATGAACCTTTGAAAGGTTGCAGGGGCATTACATAGCTCAAACGGCATGACCGTATATTCATACAATCCATAGCGGGTTCTGAACGCGGTGAGCCATTCATCACCAAGTCTTATGCGTATGAGATTGTATGCTCCCCTCAAGTCCAGTTTAGTAAAGATGGTAGCGCCTTTTAACCTTTCAATAAGCTCTGGGATGAGGGGGAGGGGATACCTATTTTTTATGGTTCTCTTGTTCAACTCCCTGTAATCCACGATGGGGCGTAGGTTTTGATCCTTGTTTCTTACAAAAAATATCCCTGCTCCTGCAGGTGAGGTGGAGGGTCTTATAAACCCTTTTTGAAGGTTCTCATGAATGTATTTTTTAAGATCTACTAGTTCAGCTTCAGATAGTGGGAATATGTGGCCGTAAGGAATATCAGACCCGGGTATTAAATCTATCGGACAATCGTAAGGTCTGTGCGGAGGTAGGCTTTCTGCCTCCTTTTTACTAAAAACCTGTTCAAAATCTAAGTATTCTGGGGGTATCTTAGATTCTGTTACTGCTAAGAGTGGAGTATGTGGAAAACAGGTGGTTTTACAATAGGTAGATGTAAAGTTTACCTTGTTTTCTACCCAACAAATAGTTGGTTGATGTACCCTTAACCATAGTTCAGCTTCAGATAGTGGGAATATGTGGCCGTAAGGAATATCAGACCCGGGTATTAAATCTATCGGACAATCGTAAGGTCTGTGCGGAGGTAGGCTTTCTGCCTCCTTTTTACTAAAAACCTGTTCAAAATCTAAGTATTCTGGGGGTATCTTAGATTCTGTTACTGCTAAGAGTGGAGTATGTGGAAAACAGGTGGTTTTACAATAGGTAGATGTAAAGTTTACCTTGTTTTCTACCCAACAAATAGTTGGTTGATGTACCCTTAACCATTGCAAACCCAAGACAATAGAGAAAATGGGTGAAGGAAGCACATCAAATGTGATGTATTCATGATGTTGATTGTGTGTTGTCATTAACAGTGGTACTGTTTGGTGTGTCATGGGACCGGAGACCAATTGTTGTCCATCAATAAGACGCACCATGACAGGTTTAATTTTTTAAGTGCTAAATCAATATAAGAGGAGTATGCCCCAGAATCGATCACAGCTTCACAGCGGTGGCGGTGGTGGTCCCACTGCAGAGAAATGGGAATTAAACAGTTGGTTACTTGTGAGTTAGATAGTGATATGGTAACCTCAATGTTTTTTATCTTACCCCTCTTTGTTCTTTTAAGTAGTGGACAAGCGGAAACCTCATGTTCATTGGAGGCACAGTACATGCAAAGGTGATTTGCTTTACGTCTGTTTTTTTCTTCGGAGGTCAATGGTCCCCTGATAGTTGCTATATCCATGGGTTCATCTGTGACTTTTACGTGCTGTGATGTTGTTTTCATATCTGAGTATCTGGTATTTGTGTCATGGGAATACTTCTCCTGTTTTCTTTCTCTTATTCTATGATCAATTTTGATACTAAGCTGCATTAGAGCATCTAGTTCATCTGGCAGGTCAAGTCTGGCAAATTCATCTTTAATGGCTTCTGATAAGCCTAGCCTAAATTGGCTCCTAAGTGAGACTTGATTCCAACCTGAATCCATTTGCCAGATCTTGAACTCAGATATGTAATCCTCAACAGGTTTTTTGTTTTGTTTTAAATTTCTGAGTTTATTTTCTGCTGTGTGTTATCTGTGGGGGTCTTCATAAAGATATGACAGGGCAGTGATGAAGTTATCTAATGAATTTAATATAGGATTTTTTTTGTACATATAGTGAATCTGCCCATGCTCTGGGTTCTCCCCTCAAATAGGATATTATAGTTAAAACTTTAATTTTATCTGTGGGGAAGGTTTTTGGTTTTAGGGTGATAAATAAAGTACAAGCATTAATAAACTGCCTAAAATGTTTCCTATCACCGCTAAACTTATCTGGGGGGCATACAGGTGGTTCTGGGTGTGAGTCACTGTGAGGTGGATTGGAACTAATCCCTTCTTTAATTATGTTCCTTAAAGTTTGGTTTTCCACCTGTAGTTCTCTTAAGCCCAGATTCAGCTGATCCACCTTTTGTCCAAGTGTGGCAACATAATGAGAGAGTTCCACAGGATCCATTATACCCCTTAAATTTTTTCAGGCTTGGTATTCTGTAATAATTCCACAAAAATAAAGATGTTACTTTTCTGCTCATTGATTAGCAACTAGGTTGCTAGCAATTAAAAATAGGTGTGTTTCCAATTTCTAGCAGTCTAGAGGCAGACTTAACTCTATACTGCTTGAATGTTGGTAAAATATATTATAGTTCTATGCAAACACATTAACATTGTCTTGTTGCTAATGTTGTCCACACATAAACATATTAGAACAGTAAGAATGAATATTACTCTCAAGATTGCTAGCAAGAGAAAAAATACATTGCGCATAAAAAATGAAAAATTATAAGATTGTCTGAATTTTGAATTATAAACCTTACCAAGCGTTGGCAAAGGATATGAGTGCAAGTGTTCATGACAGGTAAGATTAATAAGGCAAGTTTGGATGTTACCTTGACAAAGCAGCTGATAGATCTGTGGCAGGTAGCGTGTATCTGGCGTACACGGAAGTGTCAGGCAGCAGCTGAGGTGACGTCACCGCCGATCAGCTGGAAGTGAGAGCGGAGCAGCGTCTTCGTGAAGATACTGGATATGCTTAAACAAGATTCTGCTTAGATTCAGAGAGGCTTGACAGAGCAGTATTACCTTCAATACCAAGCAATGAAGGTTACGTGGGTGTGCCTTATAAGGGGGAAGGTGAGTGAAAAGGAGGCTAGGAGGAACGGCTGTTAAAGGAACAGAGTATGTTACACTGGTATTACCTTAGCAGGTTTAGTACAAAGATCAGATTTAATGAAATGGCTGATTTGATTACAAAGAAATAAAGAGGGAACAAACAGTTAATTTCGAAATATGATTAGAGTACTATAAACACTTTTTAACTTTTGTAGTACCCACCTTAATAATGGTGTTTCAATGGCACTAGGTAGTGATGCCCACTTTCATATACAATCTTTGCTTTAGTCCTTGATCACCTTTTAAGGTGAGTTATGATCAACAATGGTATTATGCAGCACCTATTGCCAAAGGGTGAATACAAAATAGAAGCATTAGTCACATCTTTTACTTGACTAAACCTCTACAGTAATTATCTACTTAACAGCGGTTTTTGTCATATTCTTCCTTACTTTAAACCTGTAGAGCGAATTGTCACATATCGCTGGAGCACTCTAACGCGCTGGTAGATACAGGCTGAAGAATTAGAGGGTGTATCAGCTCACCCACTCCGGAAGGTCCTTTTGCAGCGAACAAGGGAGCTTCCGGAGTGGGTGAGCTGATACACCCTCTAATTCTTCAGCCTGTATCTACCAGCGCATTAGAGTGCTCCAGATATATGTGAGTATCTATTTGGCTCAACTAATGTCATGTCCCTACACCTGTTTGGTGGTTCTGCATATGAGGCGCCCCTTTGTTCTTTCTTTTATTCTGCAGCTTATCCGGATCAGTCTGTGAGGAGGAGGCAGCCATCACCTGATTGTCAATTTAGTGAAGATTCTTGAAGGAGTGCATCACATTAAACTTGGGACTGTGATTTAAGGACTTTTGTATGTATATTGTGCATATTGGCATATGGTACACTATTTCACCTTTGAATTTATCTACCTTGTTATATATGCGCCCCCTCTAGTTCTAGCTTATTAAAATTAATTCAAAGCCAATGGATATATAAAGTGATAGGAGGAGTTATAGGAAGGTTTATATGATGCAATAGGAGGAGTTATAGGGAGGGTTATATGGTGCAATAGGAGGAGTTATAGGGAGGGTTATATGGTGCAATAGGAGGAGTTATAGGGAAGGTTATATGGTGCAATATAAGGAGTTATAGGGAGGGTTATATGGTACAATAGGAGGAGTTATAGGGAGGGTTATATGGTGCAATAGGAAGGGTTATAGGGAGTGTTATATAGTGCAATAGGAGGGGTTATAGGGAGGGTTATATGGTGCAATAGGAGGAGTTATAGGGAGGGTTATATGGTGCAATAGGAGGAGTTATAGGGAGGGTTATATGGTGCAATAGGAGGCGTTATAGGGAGGGTTATATGGTACAATAGGAGGAGTTATAGCGAGGGTTATATGGTGCAATATGAGTTATAGGGAGGGTTATATGGTGCAATATGAGTTATAGGGTGGGTTATATGGTGCAATATAAGGAGTTATAGGGAGGGTTATATGGTACAATATAAGGAGTTATAGGGAGGGTTATATGGTACAATATAAGGAGTTATAGGGAGGGTTATATGGTGCAATAGGAGTTATAGGGAGGGTTATATGGTGCAATAGGAGGAGTTATAGGGAAGGTTATATGGTGCAATATAAGGAGTTATAGGGAGGGTTATATGGTACAATAGGAGGAGTCATAGGGAGGGTTATATGGTGCAATAGGAGGGGTTATAGGGAGGGTTATATGGTGCAATAGGAGGAGTTATAGGGAGGGTTATATGGTGCAATAGGAGGAGTTATAGGGAAGGTTATATGGTGCAATATAAGGAGTTATAGGGAGGGTTATATGGTGCAATAGGAGGAGTTATAGATAGGGTTATATGGTACAATAGGAGGAGTTATAGGGAGGGTTATATGTACAATAGGAGGAGTTATAGGGAGGGTTATATGTACAATAGGAGGAGTCATAGGGAGGGTTATATGGTGCAATAGGAGGGGTTATAGGGAGTGTTATATAGTGCAATAGGAGGGGTTATAGGGAGGGTTATATGGTACAATAGGAGGAGTTATAGGGAGGGTTATATAGTGCAATAGGAGGAGTTATAGGGAGGGTTATATGGTACAATAGGAGGAGTTATAGGGAGGGTTATATGGTGCAATAGGAGGGGTTATAGGGAGGGTTATATAGTGCAATAGGAGGGGTTATATGGAGGGTTATATGGTACAATAGGAGGAGTTATAGGGAGGGTTATATAGTGCAATAGGAGGAGTTATAGGGAGGGTTATATGGTACAATAGGAGGAGTTATAGGGAGGGTTATATGGTGCAATAGGAGGAGTTATAGGGAGGGTTATATGGTGCAATAGGAGGAGTTATAGGGAGGGTTATATGGTGCAATAGGAGGAGTTATAGGGAAGGTTATATGGTGCAATATAAGGAGTTATAGGGAGGGTTATATGGTACAATAGGAGGAGTTATAGGGAGGGTTATATGGTGCAATAGGAAGGGTTATAGGGAGTGTTATATAGTGCAATAGGAGGGGTTATAGGGAGGGTTATATGGTGCAATAGGAGGAGTTATAGGGAGGGTTATATGGTGCAATAGGAGGAGTTATAGGGAGGGTTATATGGTGCAATAGGAGGCGTTATAGGGAGGGTTATATGGTACAATAGGAGGAGTTATAGCGAGGGTTATATGGTGCAATATGAGTTATAGGGAGGGTTATATGGTGCAATATGAGTTATAGGGTGGGTTATATGGTGCAATATAAGGAGTTATAGGGAGGGTTATATGGTACAATATAAGGAGTTATAGGGAGGGTTATATGGTACAATATAAGGAGTTATAGGGAGGGTTATATGTGCAATATGAGTTATAGGGAGGGTTATATGGTGCAATAGGAGGTGTTATAGGGAGGGTTATATGGTGCAATAGGAGGAGTTATAGGGAGGGTTATATGGTGCATTAGGAGTTATAGGGAGGGTTATATGGTGCAATAGGAGAAGTTATAGGGAGGGTTATATGGTGCAATAGGAGGAGTTATAGGGAGGGTTATATGGTGCAATAGGAGGAGTTATAGGGAGGGTTATATGGTGCATTAGGAGTTATAGGGAGGGTTATATGGTGCATTAGGAGTTATAGGGAGAGTTATATGGTGCATTAGGAGTTATAGGGAGAGTTATATGGTGCATTAGGAGTTATAGGGAGAGTTATATGGTGCAAAAGGAGGAGTTATAGGCAGAATTATATGGTGCAATAGGAAGAACTATAGGGGGGTATATGGCGCAATAAAAGGAGCTATAGGGAGGGTTATATGTAGCAATAAGAGAAGTTATAGAGAGGGTTTTATGTAGCAATAAGAGGGGTTATAGGGAGGGATATATGGTGCAGTAGGAGGAGTTATAGGAAAGAAATTACAGAAAATGATAGTCTTATAGCGAGGTAATATGGTGAGAGAGATTTTATAAAGCTAAATAAAGTGCATTTATTAAGCTATAGTAGCAGTTATAGCAGTATATGTATATGTGCTAAGAAGATAAAGTGATGTGATGCTTCTAAAGGTAAATAGAATTACATTTCTCTATCTAGTAAATACAATGTTTAAGCTAAATATTTGCAAGAGCACAGCTGTGACAAACAGGAGTGTCTCTGTCCTTGTCATTAGCACTGATTTGCAGAGTATGTCAGCTGTGTGATATTACATGATACAATTTATCTGTGTATTTTCTGGCAGTGTACACTGCCCCCGGCACCCAGCTGCGTGTCAGACTGCCGCAGACACAGACACGCTGTATTTCCAAAGAAACCGTCTTTTGTACCATAATCGTTCTGTTGTCACCCATGTTAAGACCTCTATTTATCACGCACAACCAAATTACTGTACTGAGAAGCAACTGTCCTCAATGATTCCCCCTTTGCTCGGCACAGAAAAATTGGCTTTTTTTTTAATGTAAATACTGTCAGGAATTTAGACAAAATACCTAATTATTAACATCTCAAGTATAATAGTCTCTTTTGTGTTCCCAGAAGTAATGTTTTTGTAACCTAGGAAAGCCGTGAGATGCTCGCGAGTAGGATCACGAAAGGTGGAATTGCCTTATTAGAAGAAGTTTTAATATAATGAGGCAGGAACAAAAAGCAGAATTATCTGGGGATGTATATGAGAGAAGTTCAGTAAAGCGAAGCAGACACTGGTTTCAAAGCAGAGAGAAGGAACTGGATGAGCGGATGTTTCAGGGCAGTGACCGTGAATAATATCACATAATACATCCTTTTTCCTGTGCACTAAATTAAGAGTTGTGGCCCTAAATTATTTATTTGCTCCACAGAGCTGTGAAAGAGGTTAGGCGCGGATACTTTGTTTATAGATGAAGATGATCGCTTTACTATAAACAGTGTATATTTATTATATGTAGGTGCACTTCTCTGAGTACAAAATGACGTCTGGTTAATTGTATGTTTTACAGATCTTTATTTAAATTATTATTGTTTTACCTGCTAATATTACACATTTATTTATACATTTATTATACAACAACTCTTAAAATTATGGGGAGGTGAAAAGTGATTTTAAATCAGATGCTTGCTTTTCCCAGAAAACCTCTGGATACACTGTTTCCAATACAACAAAGGCTTCTGGTTAAGATATGCAGATGAGGTTCACAATGACTCACATTTTTACTTCAATCTGCTTTTACGCAGACTCCCTTTATTTAATTTTAAAAGTTGTATTTCACCCGGATATCAACTTCACCCAGCAGCGATTCACCTACTCTCAGCTGATGAGTGGCAAAAAACACAAAACAGCTGTCCTGGGATGGTCTGAATCACTGTAATAACCCTAGCTAAGCTTAAATGCTGTGTATACATTCAGTCCCTTTAACCCTACATTAAACATACAGTTTACCAATTAAACATGTCACTGTCATTAGGTCACTTTACCCCTACATGAGACTGACCATTTACCCCTTAAACATGTCACTGTCATTAGGTCACTTTACTGCTACATGAGACTGACCATTTACCCCTTAAACATGTCACTGTCATTAGGTCACTTTACCCCTACATGAGACTGACCGTTTACCCCTTAAACATGTCGCTGTCATTAGGTCACTTTACCCCTACATGAGACTGACAGTTTACCCATTAAACATGTCACTGTCATTAGGTCACTTTACCCCTACATGAAACTGACCCTTTACCCATTAAACATGTCACTGTCATTAGGTCACTTTACCCCTACATGAGACTGACCCTTTACCCATTAAACATGTCACTGTCATTAGGTCACTTTACCCCTACATGAGACTGACCCTTTACCCATTAAACATGTCACTGTCATTAGGTCACTTTACCCCTACATGAGACTGACTCTTTACCCATTAAACATGTCACTGTCATTAGGTCACTTTACCCTTACATGAGACTGACCATTTACCCCTTAAACATGTCACTGTCATTAGGTCACTTTATCCCTACATAAGACTGACCGTTTACACCTTGAACATGTCACTGTCATTAGGTCACTTTACCCCTACATGAGACTGACCATTTACCCCTTAAACATGTCACTGTCATTAGGTCACTTTACCCCTACATAAGACTGACCCTTTACCCATTAAACATGTCGCTGTCATTAGGTCACTTTACCCCTACATAAGACTGACCATTTACCCCTTAAACATGTCACTGTCATTAGGTCACTTTACCCCTACATGAGACTGACCATTTACCCCTTAAACATGTCACTGTCATTAGGTCACTTTACCCATACATAAGACTGACCATTTACCCCTTAAACATGTCACTGTCATTAGGTCACTTTACCCCTACATGAGACTGACCATTTACCCCTTAAACATGTCACTGTCATTAGGTCACTTTACCCCTACATGAGACTGACCATTTACCCCTTAAACATGTCACTGTCATTAGGTCACTTTACCCCTACATGAGACTGACCATTTACCCCTTAAACATGTCACTGTCATTAGGTCACTTTACCCCTATATGAGACTGACCCTTAACCCATTAAACATGTCACTGTCATTAGGTCACTTTACCCCTACATGAGACTGACTCTTTACCCATTAAACATGTCACTGTCATTAGGTCACTTTACCCCTACATGAGACTGACCATTTACCCCTTAAACATGTCACTGTCATTAGGTCACTTTACACCTACATGAGACTGACCCTTTACCCATTAAACATGTCACTGTCATTAGGTCACTTTACCCCTACATGAGACTGACCCTTTACCTATTAAACATGTCACTGTCATTAGGTCACTTTACCCCTTCATGAGACTGACCCTTTACCCATTAAACATGTCACTGTCATTAGGTCACTTTACCCCTACATGAGACTGACCATTTACCCCTTAAACATGTCACTGTCATTAGGTCACTTTACCCCTATATGAGACTGACCCATTTTAAGGGATGGGTGGCAACCCTAATCCTATGCTAACTCACTATACAGATGTTTGGCGTTGTCATTGTGTAGCTTTAGATAGTTATTTTATCTGATTAGAAACTGGTTTCTTTACAACGATGTGTGTTTGTTTTATAAATAGAAATCCTACACTATGTTCACTGGTCCTAAAACTCTCCTAATTCCAACACATGAACCTTTATCTAGAAACTATGTGCATCTGTACATTATTTTACCAGAACAGGAGAATTGCTGTTTGCTTGGCAGAGTCTGCCATCTAGTGGTTCATAGTAAAACAAGCTCTTCAGAAATTAATGGAATCATTTCTATCTGGGGTTCAATAGCTTCAAATGAGGGGCCACACTAAATGAATGAATGAATCTATTTATGTTTTTTAGTTTTGTAGTCTGGGCCTATGAATATATTACAGAATTTTCATTTGATATTTATATTATATATATATACTCTTCCATTTTGTCTCATAATTATCTGGCATATCTCTTGCAAAAACTCAATATCAACTCAATATCTCAGTATCTGACAAATGCAGTTTTGACAAATGGTAGCAAAGTAAAAGAAGTCTGCATTTTTGTCCTAGGCCCTTAGGTTGGACAGCCCTGATATATAAGACTTAGATTAGTATTTAAAGGGACAGTCAACTCAAATTGTTTTATTGTTTTAAAAGATAGATACACATTCCCCAGTTTTGCACAGAAACACGGTTATATACTTTTTACCTCTGTGATTACCTTGTATCTAAGCATCTTCTGACTGCCCCCTGATCTCATGACTTTATGGCATCTATTTATCAAGCTGTCAACTTATCTGCATTCGACAGCACCAATACGCTCGCCTAAGTTCGCCTAACATCGCTGCCGCGGACCTGAATATGCTCTCCAAAATTATCAAAAAAGCTGTCAAAAAGCCGTGCACCAAGTACGGGGCGATGAGCAGCGGACTGTTGTTAAATAACAGTCATCAATCTTGCTACTCTTCGGCTTTTTCACAGCTTTATTGCTACCCTGTCACTAAATACCCACACTATACTATACTGTTTTACCCCTATACCGCCGCTCCCGGAGCCCACCGCAACTCTAATAAATGTACAAACCCCTTTACCACCGCTCACGAACCTCGCCGCAACTAAATAAAGTGTTCAACCCCTAAACCGCTGCTCCCGGACCCCGCCGCAACTCTAATAAATGTAGTAACCCCTAAACCGCCGCTCACGGACCCCGCAGCAACTAAATAAAGTGTTTAACCCCTAAACCGCCACTCCCGGAGCCCACCACCACCTACATTATACTTATTAACCCCTAATCTAACGCCCCCTACCCTGCCGCCACCTACATTATATTTATTAACCCCTAATCTGCTCCCCCTACACCGCCGCCACCTACATTATATTTATTAACTCCTAATCTGCCCCCCTACACCGCCGCCACCTACCTACATTTATTAACCCCTAATCTGCCGCCCCCAACATCTCAGCCACTATATTAAATTTATTAACCCATAAACCTAAGTCTAACCCTAGCACCCACTAACTTAAATATAATTTAAATAAATATAAATAAATATTCCTAGCATTAAATAAATTATTCCTATTTAAAACTAAATACTTACCTGTAAAATAAACCCTAAGCTAGCTACAATATAACTAATAGTTACATTGTATCTAGCTTAGGGTTTATTTTTATTTTACAGGCAACTTTGTATTTATTTTAACTAGGTACAATAGTTATTAAATAGTTATTAACTGTTTAATAACTTCATAGTTAAAATAAATACAAACATACCTGTAAAATAAAACCTAACCTAAGTTACAATTACACCTAACACGACACTATAATTAAATTAATTCCCTAAACTAAATACAATTACATACAATTAAATAAAATTATCTAAAGTACAAAACCCCCCCACTAAATTACAGAAACTAATAAAATAAATACAAGATTTTTAAACTAATTACACCTAATCTAATCCCCCTAACAAAATAAAAAGCCCCCCCCCCCCCAAATAAAAACAAGCCCTACCCTACACTAAATTACAAATAGCCATTAAAAGGGCCTTTTGGGGGGCATTGCCCCAAAGTAATCAGCTCTTTTACCTGTTAAAAAAATTACAACCCCCCAACATAAAAACCCACAACTCACACAACTAACCCTACTCTAAAACCCACCCAATCCACCCTTACAAAAACCTAACACTAACCTCTTGAAGATCACCCTACCTTGAGAAGTCTTCACCCAACCGGGCCGAAGTCCTCAACGAAGCCGGGCAATTGGATCAGCCAATAGAATGCGAGCTCAATCCTATTGGCTAATTGGATCAATAAAATTTTCCTACCTTAATTCCGATTGGCTGATAGAATTCTATCAGCCAATCGGAATTGAAGGGACGCCATCTTGGATGACATCACTTAAAGGACCATTTATTCGGGAAGAAGACGTCGGATGAAGAGGATGCTCCGCGTCAGATGTCTTGAAGATGGAGCCGCTCCGCGCCGGATGGATGAATTTAATTATAGTGTAGTGTTAGGTGTTAGTGTAACTTAGGTTAGGTTTTATTTTACAGGTAACTTTGTATTTATTTTAACTAGGAAGTTATTAAATAGTTAATAACTATTTAATAACTATTGTACCTAGTTAAAATAAATACAAAGTTGCCTGTAAAATAAAAATAAACCCTAAACTAGCTACAATGTAACTATTAGTTATATTGTAGCTATCTTCTGGTTTATTTTATAGGTAAGTATTTAGTTTTAAATAGGAATTATTTAGTTAATGATAGGAATATTTATTTAGATTTCTTTAAATTATGTTTAAGTTAGGGGGTGTTAGGGTTAGGTTTAGACTTAGGTTTAGGGGTTAATAAATTTAAAATAGTGGCGGCGGTGTGGGGGGGCAGATTAGGGGTTAATAAATTTAATGTAGGGGGGGCAGATTAGGGGTTAATAAATTTAATGTAGGGGGGCAGATTAGGGGTTAATAAATTTAATATAGTGGCTGCGGTGTGGGGGGGCAGATTAGGGGTTAATAAATTTAATGTAGGGGGGCAGATTAGGGGTTAATAAATTTAATATAGTGGCGCAGTGTAGGGGGCAGATTAGGGGTTAATAGATTTAATATAATGGCGGCGGTTTAGGGGGGGCAGATTAGGGGTTAATAAGTATAATGTAGGTGGCGGCGGTGTAGGGGGGGCAGATTAGGGGTGTTTAGACTCGGGGTACATTTTAGGGTGTTAGGTGTAAACGTTCCCATAGGAATCAATGGGATATCGGGCAGCAGCGAGCATGAGCTTTCGCTGCTTTCAGACTCCCATTGATTCCTATGGCATCCGTGGCCTCCAGGGCGGCGGATTGAAAACCAGGTACGTTGGGCCGGAATATTCCCGAGCGTGCCTGGTAGAAAATTGCTAACTAGCAAAAGTAGTCAGATAGTGCCAAATTTGCATTCAGAACCTCTGTAATGACGTAAGCATCGATCTGTGTCAGACTGAAACCGGTGGATCGTATGTTACGTCACAAAATTCTACTTTTGACGGTCTGTAGGGTTTGATAACTAAGGCGAATCAGGCTCGCCAGAAATACGCTGCGGAATTCCAGCGTATTTGCGGTTGACAGCTTGATAAATAGATGCCAATCTATTGACTTGCATTTAAGCCACTTAGTGCTGTGTTGTTAGAATCCACGGGCGTCAGCACAATGTTATCTATATGGTTCACATGAACAAGCTTCCCCTGATGTGAAAAGCAAATACAAAAGCATGTGATTAAGAGGCTGCCTTTAGGAAACAGGCAGAAATTTAGAGGTTTAAATGTTATAAAGTATATTAACATAACCATATTTTTTGTGCAAAGCTGGGGAATAGTGTAGTAAAGGCGTTTTATCTTTTTAAACAATAACAATTGTTGTGTTGACTGTCCCTTTAATTTATAATCTTCCTCAGTTACTATAATTTTGAACTAACCTCTGTCGCCCCTTTGTGGTTATGTATTGTAATGACACAGTTGTTGTGTGACCATGTTGTATTCGGCTCTTTCTAGGGCGTTTTCTTACTGAAATTATCCTCAGTTCTACTCACACAAATTCCATGATCACCTGAAATGTATTGGCCTTTTAACATTCTTTTAAACATACTACTCTGTGCTGTATAAGAGTTAATTCTGCATGCTAAAATCATGACGTACACATGAGCTGCGTATTTCATACCGTTGTCTAACTAGAGGGATCATGTGGTTTGCTCAAATCAACATCAAGTGATCCTTTCATAGTGCTCTTCTTCCTGAGTCTGAACAAAGCTCCCTAGCATGCAGAGAAATCACACAAAATGCTTGTTTGGACACTTTAGTGTAATGTGTGTGGCACTGATCCTTCCCATCCTAGAACCATCTACAGCAGGATAAACAGCTTTAAAACTACATTTTGCCTTTCTAATTTTTTTTTTTACATCACTGGCTTCTTAGATAATCTTGCCAGACCGGAGAGTTTTATATCATTAGTGAAAACCGGGAATCTAAGTTCACGTTAGGGGGCGCTAAACAATACAGGTATTTAAAACCAACAATTAGTCAAAATATGAACTTATCTTGAACAATATACAGTCCCACAATGTCCATATAGGATGTAAAAATATAGATGGGTCTCTATAAGTGGTCTTTGGATGGCAATGTAGGATTCTTGCTACTCAGGGTACACGAGATAACAGTTGCTCCTCTCCACCATATCCCAAAATGGTGACACAGATCCTGGATATACAAAACAGAGGGTGCTTCATCAAGTGCAGTCTGTTTTGTTTATCCAGATTTGATATCATTAGGCCTCAAGTCATCAAGTTTGTGAGCTTCCACAATTTGTCTGAGAGTTTGCCCTTGTATAGCATTGACAGTATACTGGCAGGTTAGAGCGTTGGGAGTTTAGTCTGTATCAGGGCGATATGTGGGTCAGGAACTAACAGGTGACATTTAAAAGTGAACAGACCAGATTTTTTAAATCATTTCTGGGAGAGAAAAAAAATTTAACATTGCAAATTTAAACAAATCAGTAAATGTCAAAACATCAAATGCCATGAAGGTCTTGTTTAGTTCTAGTGACGTCTCAGTGGGTGACATTAAGTTCACCTGTAATTGCTCTACAGGCATTTGTCAGCTGACTACTGTAATGAGTGTGCACAAGCTTAAAAGCAGAAGTGCTCAGCACAAAAAGTCAAATATAAGACAGTTATAGCAATCCAGCACCTGAAGTAAAAAAATATACAGGTGGTCCTCAGTTTATGTCGGTTCAATTTGCGCCGTTTCAGAATAACAACTTTTTTTCAGTCATGTGGATGTTATTGAAAAGCAGTGCACTAATTAAAATAGCCAGTAGGTGGAGCTGTACGCTTGTGTTGCAGCAAAGTTATGCAAGCTTAGCAGACTGAAATTAATCTGTGTACACAGAACAGACCTTAGCTATCGAGCAGCTTTCAAAGTAACAAGATCTAGCAACCACTTCCCTATTATCTTCCTGTCCAGCTGCTTGAGGTGAGGGTGCCTAACTGCCTATTAATCAGTTTAATCAGTCCAGATTGAAATGCATAGAATAGATGCAGACCCAATATTACCTAACATGATAACAATGCAGAGAACTGTTTGCAGAAAAATGCAAGTAAAAAATGTTTTTGTTCATTAAACTTAGTTTGATTATGTTTATAATACTGTTTAGCATTTAAAGTCTTCATTTCAAAGCTTTAAAAATAATGTATTAGGTGTTACTTATGACAATTTTGAGAGGGGCCTGGAACCTAACTCCCTCACTTCCCATTGACTTACATTATAAACTGGGTTTCAATTTACAATGGTTTCGACTTACAACCCTTCCTCCTGGAACCTAACCCCGGTGTAAACTGAGGGCTACCTGTACCAGCTTTCCTAATGCAGACCTCCTAACCAGGACTGTGAAAAGCCCAGAATAAAACAATATGGACCAGATTATGAGTGGAGAACTAACTAATAAGTTACATGCGGAAAGGGGTTTATTGCACGCATCAGGTTTTTTACTCGTAATGCAAGTTGAAAGTAAACGTGATCGCTTGGGCGCAATTCAAGTTAACTCTTGTCGGGTTAGCGCATCCTTAGAGCTTTGGTTTAACTGTTTTGCAAAACAAAAAAGTGACACAAAACACATTAAAAATACATTAAAAAGTGGGATAGGCCTCCCCAATGTGAGGAAATATCACGAGGCAGCAATGATCACCCATGTCTCGGCGTGGGGTAATAGCCTTCCTGCAACTAGATGGAAGGAGTTGGAACAGGCATCGCTGCCAGCGTATGTTGATTTGGAGGACCTTCTCTGGCTTCCCCCGCATTGGTGGACAAAAGTTTGCATATCCAACAGTATAGTCAAGGGGTGCCAGGAGAGTTGGTTGAAACTAAGACACAATAGACTTATTGCCCCACACCCCACACCCGTACATTCTATTCAAGGCCTACTACTAGTACTACCTGACGTACATGCCAACTCGTGGTCTGCCACGGATGTAGCTTCTTTATCAGACTTCTTTGAAAATAAACAATTAAAGGCGCATGCGACTATGTTAGCTCTGCCACGGTAACCCAGAAGTTTCACTTTGCTCTCTTGCAACTCCGTACGCTTATGAGGTCTTGGGGCTTCCTAGAGGATAAATTGAGGGATTCTACACCGTGGGAATTGCGCTGGAAAGCCAATCTCCAACTCTACAAACCTCTCTCGGCACATTACCAGTGCCTGTTAGAGGAGCATGCACCCTCCAAAACAATTCATATGGTGGCCTGGGAGAAAGACCTACAGCTCACCTATTCACTAGAAGACTGGGAGGAGACAATTAGCATCACCAAAAAAGCCACCCACTATGTCACTCTATACGAGCTTTGCTTTAAAATAATTACTAGGTGGCACTTGGTACCCACTAAACTACAGAAGCTCTACCCAGACCATTCTCCCATGTGCTGGAGAGAATGTGGGGAACAGGGCACCCCGATCCACATCTGGTGGACATGCCCAAAGCTGATCGACGTTTGGAGAAAGGTAGAAACATTGTGTAAAGATTTAGAACTTGTGGAGGCGCTTAACCCAGCTCTAGCAATCTTACACTTAGGAGTAGATTCACTTCCCAGAGTTAAACGAAACTTACTTATATACACCCCCTCACTTCCACCAAATTACTTATAGCCAGAAACTGGAAGAAAAGTCAGCCCCCCAGGTGGCAATGGGTAATAGACTGTGTAAACTACATTAGAAGCATGGAAAATTATGTATACAGGGAGCATAAACAACTGACTGACTACTGCCTCATATGGGACACCCTCATGTACGGTAAAAATACATAGCCAGGTTGCCCAATGATAAGCCTGAAACAACCCTGACGACTGACTTCCCAGCTTGTTATATCATGAACCATATAGATTACCACAATAGCCTTAAAGGGACACTGTACCCAAAAATTTTCTTTTGTGATTCAGATAGAGCATGCAATTTTAAGCAACTTTCTAATTTACTCCTATTATCAATTTTTCTTTGTTCTCTTGCTATCTTTATATGAAAAAGAAGGCATCTAAGCTTTTTTCTTGGTTCAGCACTCTGGACAGCAGTTTTTGATTGGTAGATGAATTTATCCACCAATCAGCAAGGACAACCTAGGTTGTTCACCAAAAATGGGCCGGCATCTAAACTTACATTCTTGCATTTCAAATAAAGATACCAAGAGAATAAAGAAGATTTGATAATAGGAGTAAATTAGAAAGTTGCTTAAAATTGCATGCTCTCTCTGAATCATGAAAGAAAATTTTTGGGTACAGTGTCCCTTTAAGAATTACCCCTACATTCTATTACGCGAGAAAGCCAGACACGGGGAGCAAGAGAGAGCTTGTGGATGGATTAATATGACCTCTCTCGGCCCCCGCATTACACATGATGTGATACTTGATTTGCCATGTATCTACGCCCCCGCCGGCGCCTGCAGTGTTTGCCCATTTAGTAACCCTAGTGGCCTGACCTACTAATTTAACGGCCGTCCCAGTTATATATCTCCTAGGATGAACCAATAGAACTAAGACAGTTCAGCAAGATTCTAAATGACGGCCTCTGTAAAAACGAGGTTTGTGTGTAACTGAGGTGTTATTTCGCCTCATGCAACAAAGTGTATGTACCAATGTTATAATGTTCTGTATTCAGCCTATAATGCATAAACAGTATGTTCATTGATTTACCTCAATAAAAATTATTTATATATAAAAAAATACATTAAAAAGTACATTTAGACTCATAATAACACTGTCGGCGAGGCATGCTGCTTAAAAAGCTTGCATAGTGGTTATACAGCCTGAGCCTCTGGGATAATTCCTGGGACAATAAAGTCTCAGGGCAAAAAGCAAAACCCTAGAATAGTCCCAGAAGATTTCAACTATGCTTTCACTCCCTAATGGCGGCCCTGCTCACGACCCACTAAACATGGTGCTGCGACCCAGTAATTGGTAGAGACCCGTGATTTGAACAACCCTGATCTACAGATTGTTAAATTACCAGTTATGTGAAAGAGGTGATTCACTACTTGCCCATGAGGGTCGTATGCCCACTAGATTGAAAGGGGGTGAGGCGGTGAGTTATGAGCTTTTTTTCCAGCCTACAAACAGGAATCGGACTACAGATGTGTAATCGCCAGGGTGTACTTTACATGTCTTCCTCACCCTCTCTATGGCCACCTTTGGACCTCTGGTCACTTCAATCCTTCAGTTGTGGAATCTAAAAGGAAGATCATTATAAACTGGTTATCAATTGTATCATTTTTATTTTCTAGGTGTTACTGAACATCCTGCCCTTGACTTGAGGTGATTTTTTTTCTGTTGCACGTCTGAACCTCTGTCGTGACTTCCTTCTCATCTGTGAAAAGATTTGGTTTTGCAAGTTTTACCCACCTGATTTGCAGGCTCCTGTCTTTGGTTCCTTCTCCAGCTAATATTGTAAACATCTCAGGATCATTTACTGACTGCGGAAGAACAGACTCAGTAGATGTCTAAGCTGCCTCAACTTGTGTGAGATGGCTTTGCCCACCAACAGTAGCAAATCATCCAGATACAAGCAGAACCTCTCCATGCTTTGCTGGAGATAAAATGAGAAACATTCACAATCTGAGATCTCTTAACTTTTCAAACCCATAGTTGCTCACAGGGAACTGTGTGCAGCTCTGAACAGGGGTCTAGCTATAGGGGTCTCAGAGTCCACAACTCTAGGGGGCCCATTTGGGCTATGCAAACAGTACTGGCATTACTCCACCTGCATCATGCCTGGCCCCTCTGTCTTCTGCCCCTACAAAACAGGGCTCAAAGCTAAGGAAAGTGGCCAGTGTTTCTGTACAATATAATCCTGAAAGGCTGTACACATAGTGTGCATAGTACAAGCTAACCAAGGAGAAAGGAGGACTCACATTCATAGAGGGACAACTCCTCTTTCTCTTATGTGGCTGCTGGCCCAGCTTCTGCTGATTGCAAATAGCCAGAACTGGCACTACTGGAAAGGGGGCCCCATCACAGCCTTTGCCCTGGGACCCAACAAGGTCTAGTTAAGCCCCTGGCTTTTGGAGTCACCACATAAAGCAGTTTCCTCTTTTCCTTATTACTTCCCACCTCTCTGACTTAAAGGGCCATTATAAACTAATTTTTTCTTTGCATAAATGTTTTGTAGATGATCTATTTATATAGCCCATAAAGTTTAAAAAAAAAAAAAAAGTGTATAGTTTTGCTTATTTTTAAATAACATTGCTCTGATTTTCAGACTCCTAACCAAGCCCCAAAGTTTTTTTTTAATACCGTCAGCTACCTTCTCCAGCTTGCTCCTGTTTGTGTAAAGGGTCTTTTCATATGCAAAAGAAGGGGGAGGGGGGGAGGGTCTTATTTGCCACTTGCAGTGGGCTTTCCAACTGCCTTTTCAACAGAGCCAAACTGAGAGCTTATAAGTAAGTTTTTAAACAGTTTTATACTGGATTTTTATATCAGTATCTGTGCATCTTATTCTTTATAGTAGTGTCTATTACATGCAGTTATATGAAAATGAGTGTATACTGTCCCTTTAAGACTTTGTAACATCATCCACCTGCTTTATGTCCCAGCTATTGCATGAAAACAATAAACAGTTGCTGTCTTAGTGACAGTTTCCTGGGACAATTCATCACTTGCACATACACCATTGTAAGGAGGAACCTGATGTGAGACAAATATTCAGGAGATCAAAGGTGGCGTGTTTAGGAGAGAAGAAACAAGACGTCAGTAAACCAGACCAGATGGTCAGGATGCCAAGAACCACTGTAAATTCAGAGGGTGTCATGGCAGCAGCTTTTACCACAGTGTTCTCATTGGCATGTCCCTGTCACTGCCAGGTAACTGCTAAGCTCCCAAGGAGCTCACACAATGACTGCAGGAAACTTATAGTTGTGTGCAACATGTATCTAAGAGTTTAGCTTCACATCTGCATAACTGGGACTATTTATCAAACAGATCATCAGTGGCGCATTGTCTGACTGTTCTGCTCAGTGTTGGTGCTATTTGCTTCTGTGTTTCAATGTCAGTGTCCTCTACTAAAATCTTGCAGAGAGCAGAATTTTCATAGTTTGCGCCTAAACCTTTTCTTCAGTGATTTATTTTAGAGTGCACTGTTTATCTTTAATTTGATGCTCTGCTGAGCCAGGGAGCAGCTCTAGGCATGAGATTTATAATTAATGCAGTGCAGTTTACATATTTTGTATGTGTGTGTCTGAGTGTTTGCGTGTGTCTGAGTGTTTGTGTGTGTGTGTGTCTAAGTGTGTTTCCGAGTGTTTGTGTGTGTGTGTGTCTCAGTGTTTTTTGTGTGTGTGTGTCTCAGTGTTTTTGTGTGTGTGTGTCTCAGTGTTTTTGTGTGTGTGTGTCTCAGTGTTTTTGTGTGTGTGTCTGAGTGTGTTTCCGAGTGTTTGTGTGTGCATCTGAGTATGTTTTTAAGTGTGTCTGAGTGTTTGTATGTGTATGTGCCTGTGTTTTTGTGTGCGTCTGCTTTCTGGGGGGGGTGACACCATAACTTACTGCACCGGGTGACACCAACCCTAGTGACACCACTGATCTTTACAAATTGTACTCCATGCCTGCATCACCTTTACTAATTGTACACCATGTCTGCAGCATCTTTACTAACTGCGCCCCACACCTGCAACACCTTTTCTAATTGTACACCATGTCTGCGGCACCTTTACTATTTATACAACATGTCTGCAGCACCTTTACTAATTGTACACCATGTCTGCAGCATCTTTACTAAATGCGCCCCACACCTGCAGCACCTTTTCTAATTGTACACCATGTCTGCGGCACCTTTACTAACTGCGCCCCACTCCTGCAGCACCTTTACTAATAGTACACCATGTCTGTAGCACCTTTACTAACTGCACCCCACGCCTGCAGCACCTTTACTAATTGTACACCATGTCTGCAGCATCTTTACTAACTGTGCCCCACACCTGCAGCACCTTTACTAATTGTACACCATGTCTGCAGCACCTTTACTAACTGCACCCCACGCCTGCAGCACCTTTACTAATTGTACACCATGCCTGCAGCACTTTTACTAATTGAACACCATATCTGCAGCACCTTTAATAACTGCACCAAACCCCTGCAGCACATTTACTAATTGTACACCACGCCTGCAGCACCTTTACTAATTGTACACCATGTCTGCAGCACCTTTACTAACTGCACCTCACGACTGCAGCACCTTTACTAATTGTACACCATGTCTGCAGCACCTTTACTAATTGTACACCATGTCTGCAGCACCTTTACTAACTGCACCTCACGACTGCAGCACCTTTACTAATTGTACACCATGTCTGCAGCACTTTTACTAATTGAACACCATGTCTGCAGCACCTTTAATAACTGCACCAAACCCCTGCAGCACATTTACTAATTGTACACCACGCCTGCAGCACCTTTACTAATTGTACACCATATCTGCAGCACCTTTACTAATTGTACACTGTTACGGTTGCCTCCAGGCTGGCTGGAAGTTGGACCGTAGAAAAGGATGCTCCTAGCGCTCACCAAAGGAGCAGCAGCACCGTCGACACTATAACTGCTGCGTAGCCACCATAAGTAATGCAGACTCTATGAACCACCGCTGCTGGGCTGGTATCTCGCCGTCTGCTCTGCGCCCTGGACCTACGACCAGGCTCCAGTAGGCGAACCTCTTCCTTCTGTAGCAATCCCTGTAGCTAAGGGAGTATGAAAAGCATAGCAATCCCTGTAGTGATTATAAGCTGTATCCTACAAACATGAGTCAAAGCTTCAAGTTAGAGGGTCAACATAGGTCTGATGTGCTGGAGCACACAGCCTGCTTTTTATTGAGGTTACATGCAAACAGGACACTCTCAGGGGAAGGCATAAAATCCCCCATCACACATTTGATATTAGATAGAGAGACACTCCCTTTGACAGGCCACAACATTTACTTCAGCAGATAACATTACACACAATAAAACAATGCAGTCCACCTTATCAATACTAGTCTGATTAGACAATGGGAAAGTTGATCACTAAACCTAATTAGAGCTAATCCCAGCAGACTTGTATTTAGAATAGGTTTCTTGAAGCTGAACAAAATTTAACTCTTAATGGCACACAATGAAACTGAACCAAGTGGGAGAAAGCCAGGGACAAGTCATTTCACAGGTCTGGGGACATAGTCTTAAAGGGGCATTGTTCATCAAAGTCACAATATGTCCCCAGATGGTTCTTAAAGGGCCACACACACACCCAACAAAAGTCAATATGTCCTCAGGGGCACAATCTTCCAGGGGCCATAGTCATGTGGAAGGAGGCTGGCAAATAGGCTTCTCCAAAATCCAGGGAAGCAGGGCAATTTTCCATTTAAAGGGCCAGTTACAAACAGCAGTTTGTAACATATCTCCCCTTTTGGAGGGAGACTAAACCAGGCACCTGACCTTCTGTCGGTCAGTGCCTAAGTTAGTCTCGCAACCCACCCACAAATAAACACTAGCAGCAAAGCAGCCCCCCCACAACAAGTAGCACTGGCCTGTAAGTTCCAGGTTATAGGATGACAGTGTAGCATCCTCTGCCTTCCTGGCGCAGCTGGGCAAATAGCTGATGGTACTTGGGGGGCAGAGGCCAGCGGCACTCTGCCCTGGTGCCAGCGCTTCTGCTGGGGTGAGGGGTTTGCAGGCCAGTCCTGTAACAAGGACAAGGTCTGTAGGGCAGAGGCCAGCAGTGCTCTGTCCTGATGCCAGCTCTTCTGCTGGGGGAATTGGGGCATAGTCCTGCCCGGTGGCAAAGGGAACGTGGGGGTCAGTGGGGGTTAACATCTCCACTGTTAACCCTGGGCCCAAGTTAGGAGTTAGCTGGGGAGGGGGAGATTGGCTTACCTCCTCCTCCTGATACTCCGGCGGCCGTTGGGAAGGGAGGTCGATGCTCTCCGCTTCCTGTGGAACATGCTGCGGCTGGGGAGAGAGACCGGTTGTCTCCTCTCCCTGGAAGGCACACTCCGGCTGGGGAGGGAGGTCGATGCTCTCCCCTCCCTGTAGCTGGGTCTGTCGCTGGGGATCTGGGCCGCCTGCCCAGCATCCCTGTAGGGCCGGTAGAGAGACTGCGGTCCCATCTCCACCTGCCTGCTGGGGGTCCTCCCAGGACCAGTCTATGAGGCCTGCTGCCTCTGGTATCTCTGGTTGGGGTTGGGGAAGGAGACCGGTTGTCTCTTCCCTCTGCACAGTATACTGCCGCTGGGGAGGGAGGTCGCTGCTCCCCTCTCCCTGTGGAACATGCTGCGGCTGGGGAGAGAGACCAGGTGTCCATACCCTCAAACTCCACAGTTGGCGCTCAAAGGCTCGTGCCGCTTTGTTCTCCGTAGCCAATTCCCGGATGAGGCGACTGACTACCTCCTGTGCAGGGTCTGGACCATATCGGACTAGCCGCCTCTTTACTTCTGGAACGAAATCCGCGCCCTCATAGCGACGGATCCGGTTGAGGTGCTCTTCACATGGTTCTGACCAGTATCTTGTCAGCTCCATGCTGCTGTAGGTAGGGACGCTGCGCAGTGGCTAGCGTTGCCCTCAATTACTCTCCTACGATACCAGTGCTGTTGTGGTGCTGCTCCTTGCGCTAGGACGCCAATCCCACCGCTGCCGCCAAATGTTACGGTTGCCTCCAGGCTGGCTGGAAGTTGGACCGTAGAAAAGGATGCTCCTAGCGCTCACCAAAGGAGCAGCAGCACCGTCGACACTATAACTGCTGCGTAGCCACCATAAGTAATGCAGACTCTATGAACCACCGCTGCTGGGCTGGTATCTCGCCGTCTGCTCTGCGCCCTGGACCTACGACCAGGCTCCAGTAGGCGAACCTCTTCCTTCTGTAGCAATCCCTGTAGCTAAGGGAGTATGAAAAGCATAGCAATCCCTGTAGTGATTATAAGCTGTATCCTACAAACATGAGTCAAAGCTTCAAGTTAGAGGGTCAACATAGGTCTGATGTGCTGGAGCACACAGCCTGCTTTTTATTGAGGTTACATGCAAACAGGACACTCTCAGGGGAAGGCATAAAATCCCCCATCACACATTTGATATTAGATAGAGAGACACTCCCTTTGACAGGCCACAACATTTACTTCAGCAGATAACATTACACACAATAAAACAATGCAGTCCACCTTATCAATACTAGTCTGATTAGACAATGGGAAAGTTGATCACTAAACCTAATTAGAGCTAATCCCAGCAGACTTGTATTTAGAATAGGTTTCTTGAAGCTGAACAAAATTTAACTCTTAATGGCACACAATGAAACTGAACCAAGTGGGAGAAAGCCAGGGACAAGTCATTTCACAGGTCTGGGGACATAGTCTTAAAGGGGCATTGTTCATCAAAGTCACAATATGTCCCCAGATGGTTCTTAAAGGGCCACACACACACCCAACAAAAGTC
This sequence comes from Bombina bombina, assembly GCF_027579735.1. NCBI lineage: Eukaryota > Metazoa > Chordata > Amphibia > Anura > Bombinatoridae > Bombina > Bombina bombina. The sequence goes on from NC_069508.1 coordinate 14,766,578, forward strand.
AATATGTCCTCAGGGGCACAATCTTCCAGGGGCCATAGTCATGTGGAAGGAGGCTGGCAAATAGGCTTCTCCAAAATCCAGGGAAGCAGGGCAATTTTCCATTTAAAGGGCCAGTTACAAACAGCAGTTTGTAACATACACCATATCTGCAGCACCTTTACTAACTGCACCAAACCCCTGCAGCACATTTACTAATTGTACACCACGCCTGCAGCACCTTTACTAATTGTACACCATGTCTGCAGCATCTTTACTAATTGTACACCATATCTGCAGCACCTTTACTAACTGCACCAAACCCCTGCAGCACATTTACTAATTGTACACCACGCCTGCAGCACCTTTACTAATTGTACACCATATCTGCAGCACCTTTACTAACTGCACCAAACCCCTGCAGCACATTTACTAATTGTACACCACATCTGCAGCACCTTTACTAATTGTACACCATATCTGCAGCACCTTTACTAACTGCACCAAACCCCTGCAGCACATTTACTAATTGTACACCATATCTGCAGCACCTTTACTAACTGCACCAAACCCCTGCAGCACATTTACTAATTGTACACCATATCTGCAGCACCTTTACTAACTGCACCAAACCCCTGCAGCACCTTTACTAACTGCACCAAACCCCTGCAGCACATTTACTAATTGTACACCATATCTGCAGCACCTTTACTAACTGCACCAAACCCCTGCAGCACATTTACTAATTGTACACCACGCCTGCAGCACCTTTACTAATTGTACACCACGCCTGCAGCACCTTTACTAATTGTACACCACGCCTGCAGCACCTTTACTAATTGTACACCATGTCTGCAGCACCTTTACTAACTGCACCAAACCCCTGCAGCACCTTTACTAATTGTACACCACGCCTGCAGCACCTTTACTAATTGTACACCATATCTGCAGCACCTTTACTAACTGCACCAAACCCCTGCAGCACATTTACTAATTGTACACCACATCTGCAGCACCTTTACTAATTGTACACCATGTCTGCAGCACCTTTACTAACTGCACCAAACCCCTGCAGCACATTTACTAATTGTACACCACATCTGCAGCACCTTTACTAATTGTACACCATGTCTGCAGCACCTTTACTAACTGCACCAAACCCCTGCAGCACATTTACTAATTGTACACCACATCTGCAGCACATTCACTACATTCACCAGCTTTTTAAAAACACATTTTTACTAGTTCCAAGCAGCATACTTTGGCTGTTTGCTTCATGTTTTTGGAACCCAAATACACCATATAGTTTTGCAATGAAGTGTTTAAATTAAATGTAATATTACAAGAAAATCATATAAAATGTTATTTGCAAATAACATGAATTGTCATGGTTAAGTGATAAAGTGCACGCAAACCTTAGGGACCTATTTATAAATCTCCTTATGGAGCCTACAGGCTCACCAGAAACACAAGTTATGGAGCAGAGGTCTAAAGATCACTGCTTCATAACCTGTCCACCTGCTCTGAGGTGGCGGACAGACATTGCCGGAAATCAACCAGATCCAATACGATCGGGTTGATTGACACCCTTGGCCGCAAATCTACAGGGGGCAGTATTGAACCAACAGTTCACCAGAACTGCTGGTGCAATGATAAATGCTGAGAGCGTATTATTGATGCGCAGTGGACATGATCGCAATATCAGATCATGTCCGCTCGCACAATGATAATTAGGCCCCTATGTGATCATTATCTATACTTAATCAATTTGCCTCAGTGAGTCCCAAGTTTAAAATAAAAAAAACTTGTAAGACTTCTGTTTCTTATATTTTTCTGTTTTTTGACTAATGGAGTTCTAGGGGGGTGTTAGGGGCACTATGTACTGAAACACCCACAGATCTCACAGGTGCCAGTGGGGGGGGGGAGGTTGTGGGGGGCACTATGTACTGAAGCACCCACAGATCTCACAGGTGCCAGTGGGAGGGGGGGTTTGTTGGGGGCACTATATACTGAAGCACCCACAGATCTCACAGGTGCCAGTGGGGGGGACTAGGGAGGTGTTGGGGGCACTATGTACTGAAGCACCCATAGATCTCACAGGTACCAGTGGGGGTTCTAGGGGGGTGTTGGGGGCATTATATACTGAAGCACCCACAGATCTCACAGATGCCAGTGGGGGGGACTAGGGAGGTGTTGGGGGCACTATGTACTGAAGCACCCATAGATCTCACAGGTACCAGTGGGGGTTCTAGGGGGGTGTTGGGGGCATTATATACTGAAGCACCCACAGATCTCACAGGTGCCAGTGGTGGGACTAGGAGGTGTTGGGGGCACTATGTACTGAAGCACCCACAGATCTCACAGGTGCCATGGGGGGTCTAGGGGGGCTTTGGGGGACACTATGTACTAAAGCACCTACAGACCTCACAGGTACCAGTGGGGGGTCTAGGGGGTAGTTGTGGACACTAGGTACTGAATTACCCACAAACCTCACAGGTTTCAGTGAGGGGGTGGTCTAGGGGGTGTGATTATGGACACTATTTACTGAACAAAGCACAAATCTCACAGGTGCCTGAGGGGAATTGGGAAACACTGGTCTAGATGTGAGCGTTCTTATGTTTTCTCATAAGGGATTAAATGCCATATACTCCTCTGTGGGAAGAATTATCATAACTTAACTATTTACATCATAACGTTTAATGTAAACCTTTAACTTAATTTCTAACATAGAAATAATCACACAAACAACTTCTTGGTATAAAACCCGCAGGTCACGTTTATTGTGGCAACACAGGAACCAAACAACCAGCAGGAATAAACATGGACCAGGGTGGCTACAATCAGGTACTGGCTAATGCGTAGTAACCCATGCTAACAAGATGGGCAGTAACAGGGCAGCAGGAGAGGAAGCAGAGCGTAGCTCAATACTGAATGTCTTAGGGAGTTCTCGGCTTTGAATCACACGGGCAGGGAACACCTCAGACGCACGTCTGAGGACTTCACCCCTGGCCGGAAAAAATGGCCGTCACTCTACCTCTATCACATCCTGCCCCTGGACACTGTCCACCCGCCAGCACAGGGTGCAAATCCACCACTCCAGCCCATTAGGACCAGGGTCAACAAGGTGCAAATCACATTGAACACCTGGGGAGCTGAATCTTAACGTCCTTGGACTTGTAGAAATAGGCTGGCTAGCCCTCATCATGCCTCAGACACCCCTAATCCTAGGGACCGCCATAGTGATGAATCCCCCTAACGATTGCTGCCTAAAATAATAAAAAAGGGGAGGGACAGGGTGGGGAAAACTTTGAAGAAACCAGCAGAAAGAGGACTTGTGCTTCCTGTACAGGGCTTAAAAGGGTAAGCTAGAACCCCTCCTCTCTATCTGCAACATTGTTTCACACACACAACAGAGCTCTCCCACTCCTCCGTCTTGGCCTTAACCCTTATGTGCATTCCAGGCAATTTGCCTTACATTTCTTATCTATGGTTTAAGTGCATGAGCTAGCTAATATTGTATAGTATTGTACTTTTTTTTCAGGTAAAAGAGCTGATTACTATGGGGCAATGCCCCGCAAAAAGCCATTTTAAGGGGGGCTTTTTTTATTTTGTTAGGGGGATTAGATTAGGTGTAATTAGTTTAAAAATCTTGTAATTATTTTATTGTTTTCTGTAATTTAGTGTTTGTTTGTTTTTTGTACTTTAGATAATTTTATTTAATTATATTTAATTGTAGTTAATTGTTGTTAATTGTAGTTAATATAGGTAATTAATTTAATTATAGTGTAGTGTTAGGTGTAATTGTAACTTAGGTTAGGTTTTATTTTACAGGTAATTTTGTCTTTATTTTAGCTAGGTAGTTATTAAATAGTTAATAACTATTTAATAACTATTGTACCTAGTTAAAATAAATACAAAGTTGCCTGTAAAATAAAAATAAATCCTAAAATAGCTATATTGTAACTATTAGTTATATTGTAGCTATCTTAGGGTTTATTTTATAGGTAAGTATTTAGTTTTAAATAGGAATAATTTATTTCGATTTATTTAAATTATATTAAAGTTAGGGGGTGTTAGGGTTAGTGTTAGACTTAGGTTTAGGGGTTAATACATTTAATATAGTGGCGGCGGTGTAGGGGGGGGCAGATTAGGGGTTAATAAATATAATGTAGGTGGCGGCGGTGTAGGGGGGGCAGATTAGGGGTTCATAAATATAATGTAGGTGGCAGTGGGCTCCGGGAGCGGTGGTTTAGGGGTTAAACACTTTATTTAGTTGCGGCGGGGTCCGGGAACGGCGGTTTAGGGATTAATAAGTATAATGTAGGTGGCGGCGGTGTGGGGGGGGCAGATTCGGGGTGTTTAGACTCAGGGTACATGTTAGGGTCTTAGGTGTAGACATTGCCATAGGAATCAATGGGATATCGGGCAGCAGCGAACATGAGCTCTAGCTGCTTTCCGACTCCATTTGATTCCTATGGGATCCGCCGCCTCCAGGGCGGCGGATTGAAAACCAGGTACCCTGGGCCGAAAAAGTGCAGAGCGTACCTGATAGTTATTGGATAACTAGCAAAAGTAGTCAGATAGTGCCGAACTTGCATTCGGAACATCTGTAGTGACGTAAGCATAAATCTGTGGCGGATCGTATGTTACGTCGCAAAATTCTACTTTTGCCGGTCTGTAGGGTTTGATAACTAAAGCGAATCAGGCTCGCCACAAATACTCTGTGGAATTCCAGCATATTTGCGGTTGACGGCTTGATAAATACATGCCATTATATCCACATGGGTTGAATTCCAAAATGGATATTTCCCCTTTTTTAGTCTAGACGAAGGAATAAATTAGTATAGTAACTAAATATACAAAACAAAAGAAAGAAAATAGATGAGTGCAAATGTAAGAAGGTCATGAATGATGTAATTTTTTTAAAATGATCGAATAAACAAAGGGGCAAATAGAATGACTTAAAATAGGCAATGACTTAAAATTTAGAATATGATTTTGCAAATAATAACCCATTTAAATTATTATTTTAGAGTCAAATATATATAATGTGGATGCTATGGTGAAATGAAAGAAATTAAGCTAAGCAGAGTAATGAAGGGGAGAAGTCACAATGAAGTATATATGGAAATATCTCTTGGTGTAGTATCCCTTTAAGAAGTAAGTGAAGCAGCCAGGAGACCAATTAGAAGAAAGCGTGGGGAATTTAAACCGAGTCTGACTAAACACAGTATCTTGACAAAGCCCTGAAAGAGGGTGAAACGCGTAGAACTGTGGCAGTGAGAGACCCAAAGATTATTACGGATAACAACAGAAGCAGGGAGAACCTCTGTATCCACGAAACCTGACAAAGAGGCGATAAAGACTGGGAGACAGTCATTAACTCTGCGTACAAAGTACTTAAGAGCAGAGGAACATTTAGCCCAGAAGCAGGAGACGGAACGGAGGAAGGAGGATTATCAAAGAAAATACTTGCGCAAGTATTCTACAGGTGCCGGTGCCGACAGTGAGTGACGTCACACCTAACGAACATCAGAAGCAGCGTGGAAGCTGCAGAGGCTAACGGCTCCCTATTTCCAAACACAAGAGGAGTAAGTAAACAAGAAGAAGGTGAGACTCACAATTCCCCCAAACCTAAAGAAGAGAGGTAAGAAAGCCTCCCATTACTGGCTTATGAGATACGAGACACTGATTTGTTTTGTGAAATTTCAATTAGGGGCCAAACAAACATTTTATTTAGGCCTCAGGACACGCCATTTACCCATTAGTGGAATTCACTGACTGTGCTTTTGGAGATCTAAATATTTGCGTAATGAAACATTGCAACTCTGTTTGTTAAAAGGTCTATGAAGGTCTAAGGAACTGTAATTTTAATTTTATATGTATTAGATTGAGTCATTTGCTCAAGGTAATTGGAATTTTTAATGAGTAGTTTCAAAGTTGGTTTACGTAAACCAGTATGAATGTGAGGATGAATGGTTTTTTATTTAGTGAATATATCAGTGGAGTATATCTGAATAAATTGTGAAGATTTTGGATATTCTAAAAGATACCAATATAAGTGTTTTTAATCAGTCTTTCTTATTAGTGTAGATTTGTGCTTATGGATTTGTGCTTATGAATTTTAGGTATTGATGTTACAAATTGTTATAAATAGTTTTTTGATAAACCTTCTTTTTTCACGATTTAATTATTTTTATTGAAACAATGAATTATAATTTATAAAAAGTATATTAAATATCTAATATTTATAGAGGTGGAAGTACAAAGTACTGGTCAACTCCCCCAGGGAAAGATTAGAATATAAAGTTTTTTAAATATATCCATTTAAACCTAATTGCTTTTAGCGCCTCCCCACCCCCTATATATTTGTGCTCCACAACAAAGCCCCTAAGCTCAAACATCAATTTCCTCACATCCCTGTTGAGCTTTTTCCTGACCTGAAAAGCAGCCCTGTGGCTGGCCATATGACGCCATGTCAACCTGGGAATAATGTTGGACCATCCCATTCTCACACCAGGCATCCAAGCTTTGAAGGTGCGCAGGTCCGACTGGATCACCGCAGTCAAATCCAGTCCGGGAATTGAACCAAGATCGTTTCCTCCTAAATGGAGGATTAAATGTGGGGTTTCTCCCAATGTTTCATGGCATCTTGCAGCAGTCCAGGCAGACCTGACCAGCAAAGGCCTCTCCTTCCTAACCACCTAATCACCACCCTAGATGATGAGAACCCCAGTTGCTGTCCTCCAGGTCAAGTAGATGCTCTGACGACTGCCCAGTGCACGACCGAGTGCCCCACAACCCAGACACGGAGTGGACCACTGCTAGGCCCTGTGTTAATTCCATACCACAACACTGAAAACATCACAACATAAACACACCGTATTACTTAGCAGTGGGATAAAAGGGGTCTCACATATAACTGGTATCTCCTAGATTTCCACCTCCCCAATGCCATGATACGGTCAGCAGACCAACCTATAGCCGCGACTATCATAGCAACCCAACCCTAAATGAGTGAGAGGGTATGGTATTGGGATTTAACACGGCTTTTTTCGCAGCTCATCCCAGGACCCTCGGGAATTGGAATCTTGTAAGAGGGCTACCTTCCTGGTGAATTAAAAACCTATGTGGACCAACTGGACGCACGTCCGAGAAGGGCTTCAAGAGGATGTAAGGGTAACTGGCGGAACCCTGATTGGCAGGGAGTGACAGCCAAGCACCCCTACTCTCGTGATCCACTTTGGATCGAGTAATAAATAGCAATACCCCATTTTTGAACGTGTTTGCACAACACCCCTCCCACTTTCGCCATCTTTGACTGTGGTACCAATTCCCACACTCGAAGGGCACCATGAAATGCCATGGCGAATGCCGCGGTAGATAGTTGAACCTCATATTCTGAGGAACAAACGTCAGGTAGAACCTGAATCAAAAGAAGCAACCGATCAGCAGTTATGGGTTCACGAATGTCCGGTCATCGCACTTCCGACCTCCCCCAGCCCTGGAGAATTTGGCGATCCAAAAACGTCTTGGAAAAGTCCGTCAGAGTGAACAATTTACATAAATAGGATACTGCTGCCAACTGCGCTGTCACCGACCCCTTTTTCACCTGCTTAGTTCTAAGTCCCGCAAGCCATCGCAGCAACCATTCTTGCTCCCCTGCGCAGGAAGGAAATCCCTGAACATTGCAGAAGAAAACCCATTCTTCCCAATACCTCACATAAGACTTCCAAGTGGAAGGTGCCAGGGATGCCTTCAGTAGTGGAATCAGAGACTGCCATCCAGTGCCACCTGCCAAAGGAAAGGAGGACAGGGAACACCATGAGTCGTGGCGTTAGGCGCAATCTTTCAAAAAATTTCCTATTGGAAACGGGAAAGTGCATCAGCTATAATATTAGAAACCCCAGGGACATGCCTAGCCTGAAACTCAATGTTCCGCTTAAGGCACCCCAAGACCAGAATCCTAAGATATCTTACCACTGCTGTTGATGATGATGAGAGTCTATTGATGGCAAAGACCACACTCATATTGTCCATCCAAAAAACTACGGAACTGTTTTTAAGTTTGTCTCCCTAGATCTCCAACGCCACCAGAATGGGGAAGAGCTCCAGGAGGCACATGTTCCTGGTAAGCCCTTTACTGGTCCATTCCACCGGCCATGGTTTAGCACTCCACCTACCATTTAGGTAAGCTCCGTAGCCGAAGGATCCCGTAGCATCCGTGAAAAGGTGAATGGACTGTGCGGACGTCTGTGGTTTGCGCCTAATGCAAACCCCATTGAATTCCCTAAGAAACTGATCCCAAATCTGGAGATTTGGGATCATGTCTTTGTTAACCTTAATTCTTGCCTTAGGGGAGGTCACCCCGGCAACAATCACTCCATTCTTTTCAGAAAAATTCTCCCCATAGGGATGACTCGCCCTGCAAAGTTGAGCAGGCCCAAAAAGGATTGCAGCTCTTTAAACATGCAAAAAGCCGCCAAAGCAATTCTTCTCACTTCCTCAAGCATCTTCCGGACTTTATCTGCCAGGAGTCTGCATTCTTCGGCTACAGAGTCAATTTATATCCCTAAGAACGTAAGACATGTACAAGAGCCCTCAGTTTTGTCCTCTTCCAAGGGAACACCGAATTTAGTTATTAACATTCTCATGGTGTGCAGCAGTAACTCACATTCCCTGGAGCCCTGTCTGCCTACCAATAAAATATCGTCCAGATAATGAGCAATTCTATCCTCCCCCGCCACCTCAGCGACAGCCAAATGTAAGAAGGAGCTGAAGGCCTCAAAATAGGCACAGGAAATTGAACACCCCATGGGTAAACAACGGTCGACAAAGTACGATCCGTTGAAAAAACAACCCATTAGATAAAAAGAAGATGGGTGAATTGGCAGCAGACGGAAGGCAGACTTAACATCAAGTTTTGCCAGCAAGACACCTTGACCCGTCCTCCGAACCACCCTTAGTGCATCATCAAAGTACTGATAATAAACCGTGCTCAATTCCTGTGGGATGGCATCATTGACTGACCTGCCTTTTGGGTAGGAAAAGTGTTGAATCATCCTGAACTTCCCTGGGTCTTTCTTTGGCACGACCCCCAAAGGAGAA
>NC_069508.1:14793161-14826836 GCF_027579735.1 Bombina bombina
CATGTGTATAGGCTCAGTCCCTGCTAGGGTCACATGTGCTAACAATGACATGTGTATAGGCTCAGTCCCTGCTAGGGTCACATGTGCTAACAATGACATGTGTATAGGCTCAGTCCCTGCTAGGGTCACATGTGCTAACAATGAGATGTGTATAGGCTCAGTCCCTGCTAGGGTCACATGTGCTAACAATGACATGTGTATAGGCTCAGCCCCCCCTAGGGTCACATGTGCTAACAATGACATGTGTATAGGCTCAGTCCCTGCTAGGGTCACATGTGCTAACAATGACATGTGTATAGGCTCAGTCCCTGCTAGGGTCACGTGTGCTAACAATGACATGTGTATAGGCTCAGCCCCCCCTAGGGTCACAGTGTACTAATGACAGTGAAATGTATATGGGCTTAGTCCCTGCTAAGGTCACATGTGCTGAGGACAATGACATGTGTATGGGCTCAGCCCCCACTAGGGTCACAGTGTACTAATGACAGCTACACCTGAGGAAGTGCTGTGGCATCAAAACACGTAGTACTAGAAAGTCTGGCGGGATATAACTGACTGCGTTTGGCATATTTATCTGTTTACTACTTTTAATGGCATTTTTTTTTGTACATGGCGATCAGGTATTTTATTATATGCTGTAAATTATGTTTCTTGTTTGTTTTAGATTTACTTTCTGTTTTCTGCTAATTGAAAATATAAATGCTGTTTACCGCTCAGTCCCTGCTAGTGCCAGAGTGTACTAATGACAGTGACATGTGTATGTGCTCAGTCCCTGCTAGGGTCACAGTGTACTAATGACAGTGACATGTTTATGTGCTCAGTCCCTGCTAGGGTCACAGTGTACTAATGACAGTGACATGTTTATGTGCTCAGTCCCTGCTAGGGTCACAGTGTACTAATGACAGTGACATGTTTATGTGCTCAGTCCCTGCTAGGGCCACAGTGTACTAATGACAGTGACATGTTTATGTGCTCAGTCCCTGCTAGGGTCACAGTGTACTAATGACAGAGACATGTTTATGTGCTCAGTCCCTGCTAGGGTCACAGTGTACTAATGACAGTGACATGTTTATAGGCTCAGTCCCTGCTAGGGTCACAGTGTACTAATGACAGTGACATGTGTATGTGCTCAGTCCCTGCTAGGGTCACAGTGTACTAATGACAGTGTCATGTTTATGTGCTCAGTCCCTGCTAGGGTCACAGTGTACTAATGACAGAGACATGTTTATGTGCTCAGTCCCTGCTAGGGTCACAGTGTACTAATGACAGTGACATGTGTATGTGCTCAGTCCCTGCTAGGGTCACAGTGTACTAATGACAGTGTCATGTTTATGTGCTCAGTCCCTGCTAGGGTCACAGTGTACTAATGACAGAGACATGTTTATGTGCTCAGTCCCTGCTAGGGTCACAGTGTACTAATGACAGTGACATGTTTATAGGCTCAGTCCCTGCTAGGGTCACAGTGTACTAATGACAGTGACATGTGTATGTGCTCAGTCCCTGCTAGGGTCACAGTGTACTAATGACAGTGTCATGTTTATGTGCTCAGTCCCTGCTAGGGTCACAGTGTACTAATGACAGTGACATGTTTATAGGCTCAGTCCCTGCTAGGGCCACAGTGTACTAATGACAGTGACATGTGTATGTGCTCAGTCCCTGCTAGGGTCACAGTGTACTAATGACAGTGTCATGTTTATGTCCTCAGTCCCTGCTAGGGTCACAGTGTAATAATGACAGTGACATGTTTATAAGCTCAGTCCCTGCTAGGGTCACAGTGTACTAATGACAGTGTCATGTTCATGTGCTCAGTCCCTGCTAGTGCCAGAGTGTACTAATGACAGTGACATGTTTATGTGCTCAGTCCCTGCTAGGGTCACAGTGTACTAATGACAATGACATGTTAATGTGCTCAGTCCCTGCTAGGGTCACAGTGTACTAATGACAGTGACATGTTTATGTGCTCAGTCCCTACTAGAGTCACAGTGTACTAATGACAGTGACATGTTTATGTGCTCAGTCCCTGCTAGGGTCACAGTGTACTCATGACAGTGACATGTTTATGTGCTCAGTCCCTGCTAGGGTCACAGTGTACTAATGACAGTGACATGTTTATAGGCTCAGTCCCTGCTAGGGCCAAAGTGTACTAAAGACATTGACATGTTTATGTGCTCAGTCCCTGCTAGGGTCGCGGTGTACTAATGACAGTGACATGTTTATGTGCTCAGTCCCTGCTAGTGCCACAGTGTACTAATGACAGTGACATGTTTATAGGCTCAGTCCCTGCTAGTGCCAGAGTGTACTAATGACAGTGACATGTTTATATGCTCAGTCCCTGCTAGTACCAGAGTGTCCATATTTATCTGTTTACTACTTTTAATGGCATTTTTTTTGTACATGGCGATCAGGTATTTTATTATATGCTGTAAATTATGTTTCTTGTTTGTTTTAGATTTACTTTCTGTTTTCTGCTAATTGAAAATATAAATGCTGTTTACCGCTCAGTCCCTGCTAGTGCCAGAGTGTACTAATGACAGTGACATGTGTATGTGCTCAGTCCCTGCTAGGGTCACAGTGTACTAATGACAGTGTCATGTTTATGTGCTCAGTCCCTGCTAGGGTCACAGTGTACTAATGACAGTGACATGTGTATGTGCTCAGTCCCTGCTAGGGTCACAGTGTACTAATGACAGTGTCATGTTTATGTGCTCAGTCCCTGCTAGGGTCACAGTGTAATAATGACAGTGACATGCTTATGTGCTCAGTACCTGCTAGGGTCACAGTGTACTAATGACAGTGACATGTTTATGTGCTCAGTCCCTGCTAGTGCCACAATGTACTAATGACAGTGACATGTTTATGTGCTCAGTCCCTGCTAGGGTCACAGTGTACTAATGACAGTGTCATGTTTATGTGCTCAGTCCCTGCTAGTGCCAGAGTGTACTAATGACAGTGACATGTTTATATGCTCAGTCCCTGCTAGTACCAGAGTGTACTAATGACAGTGTCATGTTTATGTGCTCAGTCCCTGTTAGGGTCACAGTGTACTAATGACATTGTCATGTTTATGTGCTCAGTCCCTGCTAGTGCCACAGTGTACTAATGACAGTGACATGTTTATGTGCTCAGTCCCTGCTAGTGCCAGAGTGTACTAATGACAGTGACATATTTATGTGCTCAGTCCCTGCTAGTGCCAGAGTGTACTAATGACAGTGACATGTTTATGTGCTCAGTCCCTGCTAGGGTCACAGTGTACTAATGACAGTGACATGTTAATGTGCTCAGTCCCTGCTAGGGTCACAGTGTACTAATGACAGTGACATGTTTATGTGCTCAGTCCCTGCTAGGGTCGCGGTGTACTAATGACAGTGACATGTTTATGTGCTCAGTCCCTGCTAGTGCCACAGTGTACTAATGACAGTGACATGTTTATAGGCTCAGTCCCTGCTAGGGTCACAGTGTACTAATGACAGTGACATGTTTATGGTCTCAGTACCTGCTAGTGCCACAGTGTACTAATGACAGTGACATGTTTATGTGCTCAGTCCCTGCTAGGGCCACAGTGTACTAATGACAGTGACATGTTTATAGGCTCAGTCCCTGCTAGGGTCACAGTGTACTAATGACAGTGACATGTTTATGTGCTCAGTCCTTGCTAGGGCCACATTGTACTAATGACAGTGACATGTTTATGTGCTCAGTCCTAGCTAGGGCCACATTGTACTAATGACAGTGACATGTTTATGTGCTCAGTCCCAGCTAGAGTCACAGTGTACTAATGACAGTGACATGTTTATGTGCTCAGTCCCTGCTAGGGTCACAGTGTACTAATAACAGTGACATGTTTATGTGCTCAGTGCCTGCTAGGGTCACAGTGTACTAATGACAGTGACATGTTTATGTGCTCAGTCCTTGCTAGGGTCACAGTGTACTAATGACAGTGACATGTTTATGTGCTCAGTCCCTGCTAGGGTCACAGTGTACTAATGACAGTGACATGTTTATATGCTCAGTCCCTGCTAGGGTCATAGTGTACTAATGACAGTGACATGTTTATGTGCTCAGTCCCTGCTAGTGCCACAGTGTACTAATGACAGTGACATGTTTATGTGCTCAGTACCTGCTAGGGTCACAGTGTACTAATGACAGTGACATGTCTATGTGCTCAGTACCTGCTAGGGTCACAGTGTACTAATGACAGTGACATGTTTATGTGCTCAGTACCTGCTAGTGTCACAGTGTACTAATGACAGTGACATGTCTATGTGCTCAGTACCTGCTAGGGTCACAGTGTACTAATGACAGTGACATGTTTATGTGCTCAGTCCCTGCTAGGGTCACAGTGTACTAATGACAGTGACATGTTTATGTGCTCAGTCCCTGCTAGTGTCACAGTGTACTAATGACAGTGACATGTTTATATGCTCAGTCCCTGCTAGGGTCACGGTGTACTAATGACAGTGACATGTTTATGTGCTCAGTACCTGCTAGGGTCACGGTGTACTAATGACAGTGACATGTTTATGTGCTCAGTACCTGCTAGGGTTACAGTGTACTAATGACAGTGACATGTTTATGTGCTCAGTACCTGCTAGGGTCACAGTGTACTAATGACAGTGACATGTTTATGTGCTCAGTCCCTGCTAGTGTCACAGTGTACTAATGACAGTGACATTTTTATGTGCTCAGTCCCTGCTAGTGCTACAGTGTACTAATGACAGTGACATATTTATGTGTTCAGTCCCTGCTAGGGTCACAGTTTACTAATGACAGTGACATGTTTATGTGCTCAGTCCCTGCTAGGGTCACAGTGTACTAATGACAGTGACAGGTTTATGTGCTCAGTACCTGCTAGGGTCACAGTGTACTAATGACAGTGACATGTCTATGTGCTCAGTACCTGCTAGGGTCACAGTGTACTAATGACAGTGACATGTTTATGTGCTCAGTCCCTGCTAGGGTCACAGTGTACTAATGACAGTGACATGTTTATGTGCTCAGTCCCTGCTAGTGTCACAGTGTACTAATGACAGTGACATGTTTATATGCTCAGTCCCTGCTAGGGTCACGGTGTACTAATGACAGTGACATGTTTATGTGCTCAGTACCTGCTAGGGTCACGGTGTACTAATGACAGTGACATGTTTATGTGCTCAGTACCTGCTAGGGTTACAGTGTACTAATGACAGTGACATGTTTATGTGCTCAGTACCTGCTAGGGTCACAGTGTACTAATGACAGTGACATGTTTATGTGCTCAGTCCCTGCTAGTGTCACAGTGTACTAATGACAGTGACATGTTTATGTGCTCAGTCCCTGCTAGTGTCACAGTGTACTAATGACAGTGACATGCTTGTGGGGAAGAATATCTATGCATTGTGCTTTATATAATGGTTAGTTGAATGTACTCAATCTGGGGTAGAAATCTGTATTGTTTTTCTGCCTTAGTGTTGCACAGTCGCTTACCCTGTTTTTAATACAAATATCAGTTGGCTGTTACTCTGTAATCATGATAGTCACTAATTATTCTATTCATAGGTTGGTCAATTAAAGGGACATTCTGATTGATGTATGTTCTAGAAAGTGGAACCTACTACCGGGAAAAATGTTTCTTTATCTAAACTACATCACACTAGGTCATGAGCACTGCAAATCTCCTTCAGCGCTGAAACAACAAACCTACTTCTCATACTTTTAACTCTATATGCTTGGGATCCCATTTCTTATAGCACTAGTTTCATGCTGGTTTAGGAGTTTACTTGTGCACTCGCTTTGTACCTTATTGAGTCTGTAATAGCGCATTCAACTTTTTCTCATATATATAACTAGATATTTATAAGAGAAAGAACATAGGGATGTGAACTTAGTGTTCTTAACTCACCTTCGGCTATAGCGCAGTTGATCTAGCGCAGTGTCTGGTTAGCGCTCAAGCAATAACTAACCAGGATTTTTGTAGCGCGCCCCATAGAAGTTAGCGTGGTTGCAATATCCAAAGCCCTGAAGTTAGCGCACCAGAGTCTTTCGCTGCATGTTACTGCTTTACCTTCAAATTGTAAATGTAAATTTATGTGCTTCTGCGCCTGCTCTAAGTTTTTACTTTAAGTGCAGTTAGCGTGAGAGTGAAAAAAATGTATAATTTGCGCAGCACTTGTAATCTGTTCCTATGGTCAAGCTCATTAAACAGAAATACATTGGTGATTTAGGGATTGCAATTGTAACTGTTTTTGTCCACTAGATGGCGATAAAGATGTTTCAATTAGTAATACCCTAGTTTTAGAAAGTGAAACCCAAAACTGCACATTGTCAGGACAGGTTCAGACAGTGCTGTCTTTCTTTTGTATTGCTACCACCTGACTGCAGTTTATCAGGACAGGTTCAGACAGTGCTGTCTTTCTTTTGTATTGCTACCACCTGACTGCAGTTTATCAGGACAGGTTCAGACAGTGCTGTCTTTCTTTTGTATTGCTACCACCTGACTGCACATTATCAGGACAGTCTCAGACAGTGCTGTCTATTTGTTGTATTATTACCATTTGACTGCACATTATCAGACCAGGCTCAGACAGTGCTGTCTATTTGTTGTATTATTACCATTTAACTGCACATTATCAGGACAGTCTCAGACAGTGCCGTCTATTTGTTGTATTGTTACCACCTGACTGCACATTATCAGGACAGTCTCAGACAGTGCTGTCTATTTGTTGTATTATTACCATTTAACTGCACATTATCAGGACAGTCTCAGACAGTGCTGTCTATTTGTTGTATTGTTACCACCTGACTGCACATTATCAGGACAGGCTCAGACAGTGCTGTCTATTTGTTGTATTATTACCATTTAACTGCACATTATCAGGACAGTCTCAGACAGTGCTGTCTATTTGTTGTATTATTACCATTTAACTGCACATTATCAGGACAGTCTCAGACAGTGCTGTCTATTTGTTGTATTGTTACCACCTGACTGCACATTATCAGGACAGGCTCATACAGTGCTGTCTATTTGTTGTATTATTACCATTTGACTGCAGATTATCAGGGCAGGCTCATACAGTGCTGTCTATTTGTTGTATTATTACCATTTAACTGCACATTATCAGGACAGTCTCAGACAGTGCCGTCTATTTGTTGTATTGTTACCACCTGACTGCACATTATCAGGACAGTCTCAGACAGTGCTGTCTATTTGTTGTATTGTTACCACCTGACTGCACATTATCAGGACAGGCTCAGACAGTGCTGTCTATTTGTTGTATTATTACCATTTGACTGCACATTATCAGGACAGTCTCAGACAGTGCTGTCTATTTGTTGTATTGTTACCACCTGACTGCACATTATCAGGACAGTCTCAGACAGTGCTGTCTATTTGTTGTATTGTTACCATTTGACTGCAGATTATCAGGACAGTCTCAGACAGTGCTGTCTATTTGTTGTATTGTTACCATTTGACTGCAGATTATCAGGGCAGGCTCATACAGTGCTGTCTATTTGTTGTATTGTTACCATTTGACAGCACATTATCAGGACAGTCTCAGACAGTGCTGTCCATTTGTTGTATTGTTACCATTTGACTGCAGATTATCAGGACAGTCTCAGACAGTGCTGTCTATTTGTTGTATTGTTACCATTTGACTGCAGATTATCAGGACAGTCTCAGACAGTGCTGTCTATTTGTTGTATTGTTACCATTTGACTGCAGATTATCAGGGCAGGCTCATACAGTGCTGTCTATTTGTTGTATTGTTACCACCTGACTGCACATTATCAGGACAGGCTCATACAGTGCTGTCTATTTGTTGTATTGTTACCATTTGACTGCACATTATCAGGGCAGGCTCAGACAGTGCTGTCTATTTGTTGTATTGTTACCATTTGACTGCAGATTATCAGGACAGTCTCAGACAGTGCTGTCTATTTGTTGTATTGTTACCATTTGACTGCACATTATCAGGGCAGGCTCAGACAGTGCTGTCTATTTGTTGTATTGTTACCATTTGACTGCAGATTATCAGGACAGTCTCAGACAGTGCTGTCTATTTGTTGTATTATTACCATTTAACTGCACATTATCAGGGCAGTCTCAGACAGTGCTGTCTATTTGTTGTATTGTTACCATTTGACTGCACATTATCAGGACAGTCTCAGACAGTGCTGTCTATTTGTTGTATTGTTACCACCTGACTGCACATTATCAGGACAGTCTCAGACAGTGCTGTCTATTTGTTGTATTATTACCATTTAACTGCACATTATCAGGACAGTCTCAGACAGTGCTGTCTATTTGTTGTATTGTTACCACCTGACTGCACATTATCAGGGCAGGCTCATACAGTGCTGTCTATTTGTTGTATTGTTACCATTTGACTGCAGATTATCAGGACAGTCTCAGACAGTGCTGTCTATTTGTTGTATTATTACCATTTAACTGCACATTATCAGGACAGTCTCAGACAGTGCTGTCTATTTGTTGTATTGTTACCATTTGACTGCACATTATCAGGACAGTCTCAGACAGTGCTGTCTATTTGTTGTATTATTACCATTTAACTGCACATTATCAGGACAGTCTCAGACAGTGCTGTCTATTTGTTGTATTGTTACCATTTAACTGCACATTATCAGGACAGTCTCAGACAGTGCTGTCTATTTGTTGTATTGTTACCATTTGACTGCACATTATCAGGACAGTCTCAGACAGTGCTGTCTATTTGTTGTATTATTACCATTTGACTGCACATTATCAGGACAGTCTCAGACAGTGCTGTCTATTTGTTGTATTGTTACCATTTGACTGCAGATTATCAGACCAGGCTCATACAGTGCTGTCTATTTGTTGTATTGTTACCATTTGACTGCACATTATCAGGACAGTCTCAGACAGTGCTGTCTATTTGTTGTATTGTTACCATTTGACTGCACATTATCAGGACAGTCTCAGACAGTGCTGTCTATTTGTTGTATTATTACCACCTGACTGCACATTATCAGGACAGGCTCAGACAGTGCTGTCTATTTGTTGTATTATTACCATTTAACTGCACATTATCAGGACAGTCTCAGACAGTGCTGTCTATTTGTTGTATTGTTACCATTTGACTGCACATTATCAGGACAGTCTCAGACAGTGCTGTCTATTTGTTGTATTGTTACCATTTGACTGCAGATTATCAGACCAGGCTCATACAGTGCTTTCTATTTGTTGTATTATTACCATTTAACTGCACATTATCAGGACAGTCTCAGACAGTGCTGTCTATTTGTTGTATTGTTACCACCTGACTGCACATTATCAGGGCAGGCTCATACAGTGCTGTCTATTTGTTGTATTATTACCATTTAACTGCACATTATCAGGACAGTCTCAGACAGTGCTGTCTATTTGTTGTATTGTTACCACCTGACTGCACATTATCAGGACAGTCTCAGACAGTGCTGTCTATTTGTTGTATTATTACCATTTAACTGCACATTATCAGGGCAGGCTCAGACAGTGCTGTCTATTTGTTGTATTATTACCATTTAACTGCACATTATCAGGACAGTCTCAGACAGTGCTGTCTATTTGTTGTATTGTTACCATTTGACTGCACATTATCAGGACAGTCTCAGACAGTGCTGTCTATTTGTTGTATTATTACCATTTGACTGCACATTATCAGGACAGTCTCAGACAGTGCTGTCTATTTGTTGTATTATTACCATTTGACTGCACATTATCAGGACAGTCTCAGACAGTGCTGTCTATTTGTTGTATTGTTACCATTTGACTGCACATTATCAGGACAGTCTCAGACAGTGCTGTCTATTTGTTGTATTATTACCATTTGACTGCACATTATCAGGACAGTCTCAGACAGTGCTGTCTATTTGTTGTATTATTACCACCTGACTGCACATTATCAGGACAGGCTCAGACAGTGCTGTCTATTTGTTGTATTATTACCATTTAACTGCACATTATCAGGACAGTCTCAGACAGTGCTGTCTATTTGTTGTATTGTTACCATTTGACTGCACATTATCAGGACAGTCTCAGACAGTGCTGTCTATTTGTTGTATTGTTACCACCTGACTGCACATTATCAGGACAGTCTCAGACAGTGCTGTCTATTTGTTGTATTGTTACCACCTGACTGCACATTATCAGGACAGTCTCAGACAGTGCTGTCTATTTGTTGTATTGTTACCATTTGACTGCAGATTATCAGACCAGGCTCATACAGTGCTGTCTATTTGTTGTATTGTTACCATTTGACTGCACATTATCAGACCAGGCTCATACAGTGCTGTCTATTTGTTGTATTGTTACCATTTGACTGCACATTATCAGGACAGTCTCAGACAGTGCTGTCTATTTGTTGTATTGTTACCATTTGACTGCACATTATCAGACCAGGCTCATACAGTGCTGTCTATTTGTTGTATTGTTACAATTTGACTGCACATTATCAGGACAGTCTCAGACAGTGCTGTCTATTTGTTGTATTGTTACCATTTGACTGCAGATTATCAGGACAGTCTCAGACAGTGCTGTCTATTTGTTGTATTATTACCATTTAACTGCACATTATCAGGACAGTCTCAGACAGTGCTGTCTATTTGTTGTATTGTTACCATTTGACTGCACATTATCAGGACAGTCTCAGACAGTGCTGTCTATTTGTTGTATTGTTACCATTTGACAGCACATTATCAGGACAGTCTCAGACAGTGCTGTCTATTTGTTGTATTATTACCATTTGACTGCACATTATCAGACCAGGCTCATACAGTGCTGTCTATTTGTTGTATTGTTACCATTTGACTGCACATTATCAGGACAGGCTCAGTAAAATACTCTTCCTGTCCTGTTCATGTCCCTAGAGTTCAGTAAGATATAGGCCTTTGTATTGTGCGTTTGGCGTGAGGATGTGATACAGGCGCTGTTCACAGCTGCACTTTATAAATCACTGCATTTCCTTCCCTTATATAATGAGCATCCTGCACCCTCTGCTGTTAGGTTGTATTCTCTGTGCTGATTCATACAGTCACTTGTCACATGCTACAGCCCCCTAGTAAAAGTGCCGTAGTGCATCTGTATAGGTGTAAGTAAGAAGGAGCGCAGAAATACTGCCCGGCCCAGTATTAACCCTTTGTCTACCAGAAATAACTCACTGCATCCCTCTCTGGCACACACAGGGTAAACCAAATGCTTTATGTAAAAAATAACCATTTTCATTTGTTTTTTTCTTTTGCATTGCTGTCTCTAGACCCCAAATTCTATATAACTGTATAGTAACCTGTCTGTCTGGTTTCTTGTACCAAGGGCGATTACCTGGCAACTATCTTTTACTGAAATCCAGAGGTAAAACTGCTTCTAGGCTGAGCCCCCAGATCCGGTGCCAGGGGCATATTTATGTAGGTGACTTTAGTGGGCAAAAACTGCGCTGATGGTGCCCAGTATAAACATAACACTGGTTACACTGAGGGTGTGACATCTCCTGTGCGGTCCCTGGCTGCCAAACCAATGAGAGGTGCCCCACTGTATGAAGCCTCCCTAGGCAGCTGCCTAATTTGTGTACACAAGAAATTGATTGGGTTCCAGGCTACAAATCTGAAACTTATGCAGGGTCCTGAACCATCAGCTCTACAATAGGTGCGTTATACGCTGGGCTCACTGTGTTTCTACACATAAATGAGACCTACTGAGTGTGACTTTTCACCACAGCCCAGGTAACAACTCTATAGACACTTCATCCCCATCTAACATATAATAAATAACCCCTAAACATGTATGTGCCATATAATAGCCCTGTGTGTGTGTGGGGGGGGGGGGGGTATTATGTTACCCAATACATAGGTAGGTGCCCAGTGAATACTGACGGCACTCTGTCCCTCTGTGCCATAATTAGCCCTGTATGTGCTGTCTAATAACACACAATAAGCAGATACACAGCTGCACTCACAACTTGCTAAAACCTTTATATACATTATGTTAGCCAGTACATAGGTAGGTGCCCAGTGAATACTGACAGCTCTTTGTCCCTCTGTGTCATATATTAGAGTTAGTTTTATAGCAATAAGTTTAGCAGCAGAAACTGCTTATGTTCTATTATAGAACAGTTTACACCATGAGGGATATTTATCAAGCTGTCAACCGCAAATACGCTGGAATTCCGCATCGTAATTGTGGCGAGTCTCATTCCCCCCATTTATCAAAGCCTACAGACCGGCAAAAGTTGAAATTTGTGACGTAACATATGATCCGCTGGTCACAATTCAACACAGATCGATACTTACGTCATTACAGATGTTCCGAATACAAATTCAGCACTATCTGACAACTTTTGCCATTTATCAAATTTCTAAC
Organism: Bombina bombina; assembly: GCF_027579735.1. NCBI lineage: Eukaryota > Metazoa > Chordata > Amphibia > Anura > Bombinatoridae > Bombina > Bombina bombina. Next base: position 14,805,511 of record NC_069508.1, read on the forward strand.
AGGTACACTCGCGGCTATTCCGGCCCAGCGTACATGGTTTTCAATCCGCCACCCTGGAGACTGCGGATTCCATAGGAATCAATGGGAGTCTGAAACCAGATATCCCATTGATTTCTATGGTAGAATAAAAGTTATGTTTACACCTAACACCCTAACATAAGCCCCAAGTCTAAACACCCCTAATCTGCCGCCCTGACATCGCCGCTACTAAATAAAGTTATTAACCCCGATCCCACCGCTCCCAGACCATGCCGCGACCTAAATAAATATATTAACCCCTATCCCTCCACTCCCCGACACCACTGCAACTATATAAAGTTGTTAACCCCTATACGGCCGCTCCTGGAGCCCATTGCAACTCTAATAAAGTTATTAACCCCTATCCCTCCGCTCCCGGAGCCCTCCTCAACTAAATAAATGTATCAACTTCTAAACCCCTGGCCTCCCACATCACTACCATTTACTAAACCTATTAACCCCTAAACCTAACAACCCGCTAACTTTACATTACATATTAACTCATCCCTATCTTATAATAAATTTAAACTTACCTTTCGAATTAAAATTAACTATATTAAACTACTAATTAACCTACCCTAACTATCGGCTAGATTACGAGTTTTGCGTTATGAGGGGTGCAGTGCTAACTTGCACGTTATTGTCACCGCTTACTTCCCTACAGCGCTGGTATTACAGGTTTTTATAAACCCGGTGTTAAAGACAATAAGTGAGCGTAGAGCAAACTTGTGCTCCATACCGCACTCCAAAACTAGCGCTGCTTAAGTCAGCAGTGAGCAGGTTGAACGTGCTCGTGCACGATTTCCCCATAGACATCAATGGGGAGAGCCGCCTGAAAAAAAGCTTAACACCTGCAATAAAGGAGCGCAAAGCTCCGTAACGCAGCCCCATTGATTCCTATGGGGAAACAAAATTTATGTTTACACCTATAACACCCTAACATGAACCCCAAGTCTAAACACCCCTAATCTTACACTTATTAACCCCTAATCTGCCGCCCCGACATCACTGACACCTACATTATACTTATTAACCCCTAATCTGCCGCTCCGGACATCGCCGCCACTATAATAAATATATTAACCCCTAAACCGCCGAACTCCTGCATCACAAACATTAGTTAAATATTATTAACCCCTAATCTGCCGAACCTAACATCGCCCCCACCTACCTACATTTATTAACCCCTAATCTGCCGCACCCAACGTCGCCGCCACTATGCTAAATTTATTAACCCCTAAATCTAAGTCTAACCCTAACCCTAACACCCCCTAACTTAAATATAATTAAAATAAATCTAAAGAAAACCTACTATTAATAACTAAATAATTCCTATTTAAAACTAAATACCTGTAAAATAAACCCTAAGATAGCTACAATATAACTAATAGTTACATTGTAGCTAGCTTAGGGTTTATTTTTATTTTATAGGCAAGTTTGTATTTATTTTAACTAGGTAGAATAGTTACTAAATAGTTATTAACTATTTACTAACTACCTAGCTAAAATAAATACAAATTTACCTGTAAAATAAAACCTAACCTGTCTTACACTAACACCTAACCTTACACTAAAATTAAATAAATTGCCTAAATTAAATACAATTAGCTAAATTAAATACAAATACCTAAATTACAAAAAAAAACACTAAATTACACAAAATAAAAAACAAATTACAGGAATTTTAACAAATTACACCTAATCTAATAGCCCTATCAAAATAAAAAAGCCCTCCCAAAATAAAAAAAAAAACCCTAGCCTAAACTAAACTACCAATAGCCCTTCAAAGGGCCTTTTGCATCGCATTGCCCCAAAGAAATCAGTTCTTTTACCTGTAAAAATCCCACCACCCACAAAACCAACCCCCCAAATAAAACCCGAACTAAAAAACCTAAGCTCCCCATTGCCCTGAAAAGGGCATTTGGATGGACATTGCCCTTAAAAGGGCATTTAGCTCTATTACTGCCCAAACCCTAATCTAAAACTAAAACCCACCCAATAAACCCTTAAAAAAACCTAACACTAAACCCCAAGATCCACTTACAGTTTTAAAGACCAGACATCCATCGTCAATAAAGCTGGGAGAAGTCCTCAACGAAGCGGCAAGAAGTCCTCAATGAAGCCGGGAGAAGTCTTCATGCAAGCCGGGAGAAAAGGTTCTTCAGATGGGCAGAAGTCTTCATCCAGACGGCATCTTCTATCTTCATCCATCTGGCGCGGAGTGGCTTCATCTTCAAGACATCCGGCGCAGCGTATCCTCTTTTTACGATGACTCCCGATGAATGAAGGTTCCTTTAAGTGACGTCATCCAAGATGGCGTCCCTTACATTCTGATTGGCTGATAGAATTCTAGCAGCCAATCGGAATTAAGGTTGAAAACATCCTATTGGCTGATGCAATCAGCCAATATGATTGAACTTCAATCCTATTGGCTCACAAGGGCTCACAATTAAGCAGACCAGGGAACCTTTATCACATAGTCGAGCTAGCACTGTAACGCTTGGCCCACAAAAGGCGCAAAAAGACGCCATTTTCATTCCTGATTGACAGTACTCGCAAGCTGAACAATGCTGCATAGTGGGGATCCCTGTGTCTGAGGTTGCTGTCCCCAAAAATTGTCTGGCAGCACTAATATTAACACCCTTTCTAGTCCCCTGCACAGCTCAGCTCTGGGCCACTATAAACCTGTACCCCTTAGCATGTATCATTATTTCCTCTGTTCCCTGCAGAGGCCTGGGGAAGTAACGCTTCAGACAATAAACAACCATTGGCTCCTTGGTAGCTTTGCTGGAAATAACCGGACTGTCCTACTTCACTTGTCACCGCAGATAATAGACCCATTACCATCTTAAACAAGACAGCATAACAAAGACCCAAGAAACTGTTTCCACTGAATAGGCTCATTTGACATTACAGACAGGGCCACCAGATAACCTGCCTAATATGCCACTATTAACATATCTTATCTCAAATACTCTCACCACAAAGCAGCATATTTGTACTATGGGCAAGTGGGAGACATCAGCACTAGCAGTTTCAGAAAGGCCCTTCACTAAGGAAACTCCTGAGTACTTTGATTAATACTAAAAACTAAGGGTGTTGACCTGCTTTGAGGGGCATACATTCATTATCTTGCTTGCTGTAATTACCCATAGTGCGCTCCCCCCACTTTCCTGCTGACCCTTGCGCCAGTAGGTCATACCCAAAGCACCTTTTTCTGAGATCGTCCTGTGAGGACAGCTTCCCTGGGGAGCAGCGTATTGGTGGAAATCCCTAATAAACGCCTAAGGAGGGCTGTTCTTGTAAATGATCTATAGGATAAAATAAAGATGGCCTAGTCCTCCAGCCATTATCCAAACCTGAGACCACCTGGCAAGTAAGATCCGACATTCTCTTCCCTTTCTCTTGACCCCCGTTGGATCCGGTTCAGCTGGGAGTTGAGAAGCCAAGAAAGAATATACCCCAGGGGGGCCTCAAAGAGTTATGAGAACCACTAGATACCCTTTATTTTAGCTTATATGAACACGATGATATAAAAAAAAATTCATAAGCCAACAACCAGAAGCAACTTAGGAGGTCAGGAGGAAACGCCAATCTCTACAGTTGCATTACAACAATCCACTCATTGCTGCTTTCTCTTACTGGAACAGCATAGGTCCCCCTTCAGGATGAAAAGCCGAAATCAAACTATGAAGGACTGCCTATCTAAATCCCAGTCAAGAAAACAAAAAGAGGAGAATTCACCACAGCAACTGCGAGTGGAGTTCCTTAGGGAGGATTCGACTGAGACACCACAAATGACTACCACCGAGAACACAAATCAAGAGTTACTGGTCCAAATCAAATCACTGTTCCAGGAGGAACTCTGGTCAGCTTTACAAGAGCTTAAGCAGGACATCCAAGAGATTGGAGGCAGAACAGCAGACCTCGAGGAGAGGGTAGATGAGATAGCAGATGTTGTACCTACAATGCAAACTACGCTGGAGGAACAGCGCTCCCAGATCATGGGGCTAGAACTACAGCTAGAGGACCTAGAAAACCGCTCTAGACGGTCTAACTTGAGAATCCGCAATATACCGGAGTCTGTTGCTAACCTTCAGGAAGCCGTCACTGAGTTATTTCAGCAGCTAATACCGTCCCTAGACAAATCCTTACTATTATACAATAGAATTCACAGGGCACTTTCTAAACCCTCCACTGGAAATATTGCAAGAGACATTATACTCAAAATGCATTATTACCACATTAAGGAGCAGATACTCCAAGAGTCACGCAAACATAAGAGACTCGAATTTCAAGGCTCCGTGATACAGATCTTAACCGATCTCTCCTCAACAACCCTGAGAAAACTTAAAGCCAGTCCTAACTGCCTTACAACAGGCACACATACGCTACAGATGGGCCTTCCCATTTAAATTAGTGTTTAGACATGACAATGGTACCCATAGTTGCTCCTCCCTGGCAGAAGACCTCTCTCTGCTCAAAAATCTGAAGATAGCCACACCTGCACCATTAGAGCCTTTACCACAAAGAAGCCCTCAAAGGCCCATAGAAAGAACATGGATACGGGTCCAGAAAACAAATCAGAACAAAAAAGCACGCCAAGGCCCTATGGCTATGGAGGATCAACCCCACCAATCGGATGACAACACATGAATATCTATCTGAAACTCGAATTAGTACTGAGGGGACTAAAAGCGTAGTCCTAGAGATTTTTCCTTTTTCCCAGAAGAACCAGGGTTTGCTTTGTGTGCTGACCACTAGAGGATGGTACACGAGTTGAACTACATTTTCAGAACTTACTGTTCTGTTGTTGATGTTGAGGATAAAGTTTATCTAATATATATGTTCAGTTTTGAAATCATTATCACACCCCCAACCCCTGTTACCCTTCCACCCCCCCCCCCTCTCCTTACTGGCGATAATGATATTCCTAATTTTAATAGTCATATAGAAATAAGGGAATGACTGCAACTAGACCCTACCAATACCCCCTTCTCTCTCAGTCCCTCTCACCCCCTCTTTTCGGGGTCATCCTCTGATACTTCCTCAGGCTTAACAAGGTTTATTATGGTTGTTGGCTAGAAAGCCACATAGGTTATAACCAATGTTTACTATACATTTTCAGTTTATGTTACTATGTTTGTGCTCATGCAATGTCTTTTTTATTTTAATTATTCAGGTATTCTCAGGATACTACTCTTGTCAATTCATCTTCATCCCTCAGAGATCTCGGGGCTCCGAAGATTTAATTGTCAACTGGAGGGGGCTCGGTTGTCATCAAGTTGGTGAGTCGGGAAGTTTTATTCTCCAGTTTCCTTTAGCTACCTCACATAGAATCCCAGCATAGCTCTCGAAATTATTACACACAATGTGCAGAGATTACATTCCCAGGCCAAGAGGAAAAAAGCGTTAAATGAATATAACAGATTAAGGGCTCATATAAATCTACTACAGGAGACGCACTTCACTAAAAGCACTACGCCCCAAATATTGGGACAAAGCCTTTCCAACCCAATATCATGCTACTAGCATGAAAAAACACTGTGGAGTCTCTATCCTATTACATTAGTCATTAAATTTCCAAGTAGATGAGACCTGGATGGATAGGCAGGGATGCTACATTATTCTAAGAAGGAGAATACATGGCACACCAGTCATTATAGGAAATATATACGCATCCAATGAGGCACAGCACACATTTTTAGCAAAGATCAGCAAATTGATTACATAGTGGAAGAGATATAGGCTAATAATGGGAGGAGATTTTAACTTAGTGGTGGATAACAGGTGGGGCAGATCCGGGGGGGGCTGGGGGGGAGCCGTCAAGGAAGATTCTACTTGACTTTTTAATTGACCATAATTTGACTGTTGGAGATCGCTCCATAGGGGCGAAAGAGACTACACGTTTTATTCTTCGCCTCATGGCTCTTTCTCAAGATTAGATTATATATTAGTTATTCAAAAAATGCAACCACTTCTTTCTCAAGCACAAATAATCGATACCTCATGGTCTGACCATGCAATAGTAAGAGGAACCAATCGGCTTCTCTGCTTAGCAGGATAAAATTAAAAAAAAGGGAGTTGGAAGACCTTCTTGATAAGGAGGTCTATAGGTCACTTAAGATATTGGATGCACACTACTTTATATTCGCAAATAAACCGGATAAAATGCTTGCGAATAAATTAAAAAACATAACTAGAACTACCACGATACCTCAAATCCAGACACCTGAGGGGACAATAACCAACAACCCCCAGGAAATAGCTAATACATTTGCTAAATTTTACCAAAAGTTATATGACCTGCCAAAGCCAGAAAATCAAACAAAACATTTAGAAGAAATAAGTAGTTTTCTGACAAATTGCTGCTTACCCTCCCTCGACAAGGAAGTGACAGAAAAATTAAATGGCTCTGTAACATTACAAGATGTTTTAATGGCAATCAAAAATACTAAAGTAACTAAAGCCCCAGGCCCATATGGCATCCCAGGATTTTTTTTATAAAACCCTAAAGGACATCTTAGCCCCGCAGCTAGTGAAAATCTTTAACCATATCCTGGAGGGGAATGCAGTTCCCTCCAATCTTTTGTTGGCTAGGATCTCAGTGATACCCAAGCCTGGTAAAAATAAGCAGCATTGTTGGAACTTCTGGCCAATTTCACTTATAAACCAAGACATCAAGCTATTTACGAAAATCCTAGCAAATAGATTGAACCCTTTTATGACAACCTTAATACATCCAGACCAAGAAGGCTCCTGACAACATTCGCAGAACCACAGACCTAATCAATTTTGCTGATAGAACAAAAATGCCTTCTCTGCTCCTTTCGTTGGATGCGGAGAAGGCGTTTGACAGGGTTAACTGGACTTATTTGTTTATGATACTCGAAAGGGTAAGAATTAGAGGGAGATTCTTAAAAGCTATTAAAGTGTTATACTCAGGGCCCAAGGCTTTTACCAAGATTGGGGGATATCAGTCAGAAGATATCCTGATTAAAAATGGCATGAGACAGGGCTGCCCACTGTCCCCATTGCTTTTTGCATTGTGCATAGAACCTCTTGCGGCCCAGATACAAAATTGCCCAGACATCTCAGGTGGGAACTTCCATGTATAAAATAGCACTATTCACGGATGACGTGATATTGTCACTTACTAGACCCCAAATTTCTCTCCCTGTACTTTACAATATTCTACAACAATTCGGTAAGATATCAGGATATAAGCTGAACAATGATAAATGTGAGGGCTTGGGTATACACTAGCCTGCAGACACAAAAAAACTTCTCAAATTAAACTTTAGATTTTCATGGGCGCCTAAGGGTCTCAAATACTTGGGGATCACTCTCTACAATGACATAAACTCCTTGTTCTCGCTTAACTATAGGCCTATGTTCCTCCAAATTAAAAACCTTCTAAATAAATGGACCAAAGAGAAAATTTCCTTCTATGGAAGGATAGTGACCTCTAAAATGACTATTCTTCCCAAATTGCTCTAACTTTTCAGGTCTCTGCCGGTGTCGGTCCCAGTGGCCACACTAAACCAAATCCAAAAAGACATAAATAACTTTATCTGGGGAGGGAAAAACCTAGGATGAATTGGTCTACCTTAACATTTAGTCTCTTATTATTATGCTGCCAGAATGGCACAAATAGCGCTATGGCACACCACTCATGATCAGATTCGATGGGTTCAATTAGTATCAGACTTAATACAGACAAATCCCATATATAAAATACTATGGGCAGGCAGGAACACAAGACCATCTCAATGGCAACAATACGTAACCATAGCACACACAGTCTTCCTGTGGAATAGACTAACCTCCTCATACACCCTGATATCACAACATTCTAGGATGACTCCCCTGGATTCTTTGGTGGCTCCCCTTCTGACTCTGGTGGTAGATAAATGGACTAACAGAGGCCTGTACTGAATTGCTGATGTATTCATTAATAACTCTGTCCTATCCTTTAATCAGTACGCTGATCTAGACCCCTCTGACAACAACATATGGTTTCATTACCTGCAACTTAAAGGGACACTCAGGTTATATTAAATTTTCATGCTTCAGATACAGCATGTAATTTTAAACAACTTTCCAATTTACTTCCATTAAAAAAAATGTGCACAGTCTTTTATATTTACCATTTTTGAGTCACCAGATCCTACTGAGTATGTGCAAGAATTCACAGACTATACGTATATGCATTTGTGATTGGCTGATTGCTATCACATGGTACAAGGGGAGTGGAAATATACATAACTTTGAAATTTGTTATAAAGAAATCTACTACTTATTTGAAGTTCAGACTAAGTGCTATTGCATTGTCTTGTTATCTTGCATTTGTTGATTATGCAAATCTAATGTGTTTATTGGTCCTTTAAGTTGAGAATTCAAGCAATTCTACTATCTAATGGCTAGATTTAGAGTTTTGTCGGTAACGACCCGAAAAGCTAACGCTGGCTTTTTTCTGGCCGCACCATAAAAATAACTCTGGTATTGAGAGTCCACATAAAGGCTGCGTTAGGCTCCAAAAAAGGAGCGTAGAGCATATTTAACGCAGCTTCAACTCTCTATACCAGAGTTGCTTACGGACGCGGCCAGCCTCAAAAACGTGCTCGTGCACGATTCCCCCAGCTGTTTGAGCTGAAAAAAAACCTAACACCTGCAAAAAAGCCGCGTTCAGCTCCTAACGCAGCCCCATTGTTTGCTATGCGGAAACACTTCCTACGTCTGCAACTAACGCTCTAACATGTACCCCGAGTCTAAACACCCCTAACCTTACACTTATTAACCCCTAATCTGCCGCCCCCGCTATCGCTGACCCCTGCATATTATTATTAACCCCTAATCTGCCGCTCCGTAAACCGCCGCTACTTACATTATCCCTATGTACCCCTAATCTGCTGCCCTAACATCGCCGACCCCTATATTATATTTATTAACCCCTAACCTGCCCCCCACAACGTCGCCTCCACCTGCCTACACTTATTAACCCCTAATCTGCCGAGCGGACCTGAGCGCTACTATAATAAAGTTATTAACCCCTAATCCGCCTCACTAACCCTATAATAAATAGTATTAACCCCTAATCTGCCCTCCCTAACATCGCCGACACCTAACTTTAATTATTAACCCCTAATCTGCCGACTGGAGCTCACCGCTATTCTAATAAATGTATTAACCCTTAAAGCTAAGTCTAACCCTAACACTAACACCCCCCTAAGTTAAATATAATTTACATCTAACGAAATTAATTATCTCTTATTAAATAAATTATTCCTATTTAAAGCTAAATACTTACCTGTAAAATAAATCCTAATATAGCTACACTATAAATTATTATTATATTATAGCTATTTTAGGATTAATATTTATTTTACAGGTAACTTTGTAATTATTTTAACCAGGTACAATAGCTATTAAATAGTTAAGAACTATTTAATAGTTACCTAGTTAAAATAATAACAAAATTACCTGTAAAATAAATCCTAACCTAAGTTACAATTAAACCTAACACTACACTATCATTAAATTAATTAAATAAAATATCTACAATTACCTACAATTAAACCTAACACTACACTATCAATACATTAATTAAATACAATATCTACAAATAACTACAATGAAATAAACTAACTAAAGTACAAAAAATAAAAAAGAACTAAGTTACAAAAAATAAAAAAATATTTACAAACATAAGGAAAATCTTACAACAATTTTAAACTAATTACACCTACTCTAAGCCCCCTAATAAAATAACAAAGACCCCCAAAATAAAAAATGCCCTACCCTATTCTAAATTACTAAAGTTCAAAGCTCTTTTACCTTACCAGCCCTGAACAGGGCCCTTTGCGGGGCATGCCCCAAGAAGTTCAGCTCTTTTGCCTGTAAAAAAAACCATACAATACCCCCCCCAACATTACAACCCACCACCCACATACCCCTAATCTAACCCAACCCCCCCCTTAAATAAACCTAACACTAAGCCCCTGAAGATCATCCTACCTTGTCTTCACCTCACCGGGTATCACACCGATCCGTCCTGGCTCCGATATCTTCATCCAACCCAAGCGGGGGCTAGACATCCACTGAAGAAGTCCAGAAGAGGGTCCAAAGTCTTCATCCTATCCGGGAAGAAGAGTAGATCCGGACTGGCAACCATCTTCTTCCAAGCGGCATCTTCTATCTTCATCTGATGAGGACTGGTTCCATCCTGAAGACCTCCACTGCGGACCCATCTTCATCCGGCGACGTCCAACTGAAGAATGACGGTTCCTTTAAGGGACGTCATCCAAGATGGCGTCCCTCGAATTCCGATTGGCTGATAGGATTCTATCAGCCAATCGGAATTAAGGTAGGAATATTCTGATTGGCTGATGGAATCAGCCAATCAGAATCAAGTTCAATCCGATTGGCTGATCCAATCAGCCAATCAGATTGAGCTCGCATTCTATTGGCTGTTCCGATCAGCCAATAGAATGCGAGGCTCAATCTGATTGGCTGATTGGATCAGCCAATCGGATTGATCTTGATTCTGATTGGCTGATTCCATCAGCCAATCAGAATATTCCTACCTTAATTCCGATTGGCTGATAGAATCCTATCAGCCAATCGGAATTCGAGGGACGCCATCTTGGATGACGTCCCTTAAAGGAACCGTCATTCTTCAGTTGGACATCGCCGGATGAAGATGGGTCCGCGGTAGAGGTCTTCAGGATGGAGCCGGTCCTCATCGGATGAAGATAGAAGATGCCGCTTGGAAGATGATGGTTGCCGGTCCGGATCTACTCTTCTTCCCGGATAGGATGAAGACTTTGGAGCCTCTTCTGGACCTCTTCAGCCGCCGGAAGATGGATCGCCAGCCCCCACTTGGGTTGGATGAAGATTTTGGAGCCAGGACGGATCGGTGAACCTGGTATGGTGAAGACAAGGTAGGATGATCTTCAGGGGCTTAGTGTTAGGTTTATTTAAGGGGGGTTTGGGTTAGATTAGGGGTATGTGGGTGGTGGGTTGTAATGTTGGGGGGGGGGGTATTGTATGTTTTTTTTTACAGGCAAAAGAGCTGAACTTCTTGGGGCATGCCCCGCAAAGGGCCCTGTTCAGGGCTGGTAAGGTAAAAGAGCTTTGAACTTTAGTAATTTAGAATAGGGTAGGGCATTTTTTTATTTTGGGGGGCTTTGTTATTTTATTAGGGGGCTTAGAGTAGGTGTAATTAGTTTAAAATTGTTGTAATATTTTTTCTTATGTTTGTAAATATTTTTTTATTTTTTGTAACTTAGTTCTTTTTTATTTTTTGTACTTTAGTTAGTTTATTTCATTGTAGTTATTTGTAGGTATTGTATTTAATTTATTTATTGATAGTGTAGTGTTAGGTTAATTGTAGGTAATTGTAGGTAGTATATTTAATTAATTTATTGATAGTATAGTGTTAGTTTTAATTGTAACTTAGTTTAGGATTTCTTTTACAGGTAAATTTGTAATTATTTTAACTATTTTAGCTATTAAATAGTTCTTAACTATTTAATAGCTATTGTACCTGGTTAAAATAAATACAAAGTTGCCTGTAAAATAAATATTAATCCTAAAATAGCTATAATATAATTATAATTTATGTTGTAGCTATAGTAGGATTTATTTTACAGGTAAGTATTTAGCTTTAAATAGGAATAATTTATTTAATAAGAGTTAATTTATTTCGTTAGATTAAAATTATATTTAATTTAGGGGGTTGTTAGTGTTAGGGTTAGACTTAGCTTTAGGGGTTAATACATTTATTAGAATAGCGGCGAGATTCGGTCGGCAGATTAGGGGTTAATAATTGAAGTTAGGTGTCGGCGATGTTAGGGAGGGCAGGTTAGGGGTTAATAAATATAATATAGGGGTCGGCGGTGGTTAGGGGCAGCAGATTAGGGGTACATAGCTATAATGTAGCTGGCGGCTCTTTGCGGTCGGCAGATTAGGGGTTAATTATTGTAGGTAGGTGGCGGCGACGTTGTGGGGGGCAGGTTAGGGGTTAATAAATATAATATAGGGGTCGGCGATGTTAGGGCAGCAGATTAGGGGTACATAGGGATAATGTAGCTGGCGGCGGCATGCGGACGGCAGATTAGGGGTTAATAAGTGTAGGTAGCTGGCGGCGACGTTGTGGGGGACAGATTAGGGGTTAATAAATATAATATAGGGGTCGGCGGTGTTAGGGGCAGCAGATTAGGGGTACATAAGGATAACGTAGTTGGCGGTCGGCAGATTAGGGGTTAAAAAAATTAAATCGAGATGTGGGGGGACCTCGGTTTAGGAGTACATAGGTAGTTTATGGGTGTTAGTGTACTTTAGAGTACAGTAGTTAAGAGCTTTATGAACCGGCGTTAGCCCAGAAAGCTCTTAACTACTGACTTTTTTCTGCGGCTGGAGTTTTGTCGTTAGATTTCTAACGCTCACTTCAGACACGACTCTAAATACCGGAGTTATAAAAATCCCATTGAAAAGATAGGATAAGCAATTTACGTAAGGGGATCTGCGGTATGGAAAAGTCGCGGCTGAAAAGTGAGCGTTAGACCCTTTTTTGAGTGACTCCAAATACCGGAGATAGCCTAACGCTGGTTTTCACGGCTACCGCCAAACTCTAAATCTAGGCCTAAGACAACCAGCAGCGCCACTGGCTTTAAACTATTATGTTTATCTAGAAATAGACCTAGAAGTGCCATTGCTAGGATTTATCCTATTTTCAACCTGCCGGTAGCAAATAATAAACAACACTTTATGCTAAAATGGGAATCTGAGCTTAATTTCACACGCGACCAGGCAGACTGGGTTAATACCTTAAATAGGGGTTGCTCTTTCTCCCTTAGTGCCAATCTCAGAGAAAATTATATTAAGACCATTTACAGATGGTACCTACATCTGGCACACTTGTCGAGAAATGACAGAGATGTTTCTGGGTGTTTTAGGGGGTGCGGGGAAAGGGGCACGTACATGCACATGTGGTGGGAATGCAGCTGCGTCGCCCAGATATGGACACAAACCGCGACACTGCTTAACGCAGTCCTCAATACACAAATTACACTCCAACCTTTACAAGCTCTACTGCACCAATGCATCCCTAGTCTCTCCTCATGGGAGAATAAACTACTGATGACCATTTGCACAGCGACTAGACTAGCTGTTGCCCGGTATTGGAGAGGCCAAGTGCCTTCGTTTACACTTGTATTACGTAAGATCACATATATATTTCAGCTCTCTATTATCTCGGCAGATATACTTAACCAAAAAGAAAGATTCTTGCAGGTGTGGGAGCCATGGATAATGTACTCAGAAGCATTAAACAATGCCACGAGTAAGATAGGGATAGCAAACGACCGAGCCCCCCTCCTTCCCCTCCCCCCCTCAGACGTATAGCCCTGTAGGACAATGTAGTCTTATATGAGCATCTGTGAATTAATATCAAGATAACTCTCTGAGATTACTGCTATCTATTCATGTATGGAAAAACAACTCTTTGTATTTTTAACTTTCTAGACACTACTTAGAACCTACAAAACTCAACGAAGGTCTCACTCTGATTGTACCCTTTGTTTACAATTCTGACAATGTGTTAAATTATTCTATTTTATTTGTAGAATACCTGTGAATGCAATACCTTATTTTTATTGACTTTCGCCTAGATTTAGAGTTCTGCGTTAGCCGCCAAAAGCAGCGTTAAGGGCTCCTAACGCTGCTTTTTACGGCCCGCTGGTATTTAGAGTCAGCCGCGACTTTTCCATACCGCAGATCCCCTTACGCCAATTGCGTATCCTATCTTTTCAATGGGATCTTCCTAACGCCGGTATTTAGGGTCTTGGCTGAAGTGAGCATTAGATCCTCTACCGACAAGACTCCATCCGCAGAAAAAAGTCAGTAGTTAAGAGCTTTCTGGGCTAACGCCGGTTTATAAAGCTCTTACCTACTGTGCTCTAAAGTACACTAACACCCATAAACTACCTATCTACCCCTAAACCGAGGTCCCCCCACATCGCCGCCACTATAATAAAAATTTTTAACCCCTAATCTGCCGACCACCGCCACCTACATTATACCTATAAACCCCTAATCTGCTGCCCCTAACATCGCCGACACCTACATAATATTTATTAACCCCTAATCTGCCCCCCCAACGTCGCCGCTACCTACCTACACTTATTAACCCCTAATCTGCCGACCGGACCTTGCCGCTACTCTAATAAATGTATTAACCCCTAAAGCTAAGTCTAACCCTAACACCCCCCTAAATTAAATATAATTTTATTCTAACGAAAAAAATTAAAGGACCAGTCAACACAGTAGATTTGCATAATCAACAAATGCAAGATAACAAAACAATGCAATAGCACTTAGTCTGAACTTCAAATAAGTAGTAGATTTTGTTTCCAACAATTTTAAAAGTTATGTCTTTTTCCACTCCCCCTGTACCATGTGACAGCCATCAGCCAATCACAAATGCATACACTTACCATGTGACAGCTATCAGCCATTCACAAATGCATACACACTTATTCTTGCACATGCTCAATAGGAGCTGGTGACTCAAAAAGTTTAAATATAAAAATACTGTGCACATTTTGTTAATGGAAGTAAATTGGAAAGTTTTTTAAAATGGCATGCTCTATCTGAATAATGAAAGTTTAATTTTGATTGAGTGTTCCTTTAACTCTTATTAAATAAAGTATTCCTATTTAAAGCTAAATACTTACCTGTAAAATAAACCCTAAACTAGCTACAATATAACGAATAATTATATTGTAGCTATTTTAGAATTTATATTTATTTTACAGGCAACTTTGTATTTATTTTAACTAGGTACAATAGCTATTAAATAGTTATTTACTATTTAATAGCTACCTAGTTAAAATAATTACAAAATTACCTGTAAAATAAATCCTACAATTAAACCTAACACTACACTATCAATAAATAAATTAAATCAATTAACTACAAGTACCTACAATTAAATAAACTAAACTAAATTACAAAAAAACAAACACTAAATTACAAAAAATAAAAAAAATTACAAGAATATTAAGCTAATTACACCTACTCTAAGCCCCCTAATAAAATAACAAAGCCCCCCAAAATAAAAAATTCCCTACCCTAATCTAAATTAAAAAAGTTAACAGCTCTATTACCTTACCAGCCCTTAAAAGGCCTTTTTCCGGGGCATGCCCCAAAGAAATCAGCTCTTTTGCCTGTAAAAAACCCACAATACCACCCCCCCAACATTACAACCCACCACCCACATACCCCTACTCTAACCCAAACCCCCCTTAAATAAACCTAACACTACCCCCCTGAAGATCTCCCTACCTTGAGTCGTCTTCACCCAGCCGAGCACCGATGGACCAAAAGAAGACATCCGGAGTGGCAGAAGTCCTATCCGGGCAGAAGAGGGCATCCGGACTGGTAGACATCTTCATCCAAGCGGCATCTTCTATCTTCATCCATTTGGAGCGGAGCGGAGCCATCTTCTTCCAGCCGACGCGGATCCATCCTCTTCTACCGACGCCTACTCGCCGAATGAAGGTTCCTTTAAATGACGTCATCCAAGATGGCGTCCCTCAAATTCCGATTGGCTGATAGGATTCTATCAGCCAATGGGAATTAAGGTAGGAAAAATCTGATTGGCTGATTGAATCAGCCAATCAGATTCAAGTTCAATCAGATTGGCTGATCCAATCAGCCAATCAGATTGAGCTCACATTCTATTGGCTGATCAGAACAGCGAATAGAATGCAAGCTCAATCTGATTGGCTGATTGGATTAGCCAATCCGATTGAACTTGAATCTGCTTGGCTGATTCAATCAGCCAATCATATTTTTCCTACCTTAATTCCGATTGGCCATTCGGAATTCGAGGGACGCCATCTTGGATGACGTAATTTTAAGGAACCTTCATTCGGCGAGTAGGCATTGGTAGAAGAGGATGGATCCGCGTCGGCTGGAAGAAGATGGCTCTGCTCCGCTCCGGATGGATGAAGATAGAAGATGCCGCTTGGATGAAGATGTCTACCAGTCCGGATGTCCTCTTCTGCCCGGATAGGATGAAGACTTCTGCCGCTCCCCATGTCTTCTTTTGGTCCATCGGTGCTCAGCTGGGTGAAGACGACTCAAGGTAGGGAGATCTTCAGGGGGGTAGTGTTAGGTTTATTTAAGGGGGTTTGGGTTAGAGTAGGGGTATGTGGGTGGTGGGTTATAATGTTGGGGGGTGGTATTGTGTTTTTTTTACAGGCAAAAGAGCTGATTTCTTTGGGGCATGCCCCGCAAAAAGCTCTTTTAAGGGCTGGTAAGGTAATAGAGCTGTTAACTTTTTTAATTTAGATTAGGGTAGGGAATTTTTTTATTTTGGGGGGCTTTGTTATTTTATTAGGGGGCTTAGAGTAGGTGTAATTAGCTTAAAATTCTTGTAATTTTTTTTATTTTTTGTAATTTAGTGTTTGTTTTTTGTAATTTAGTTTAGTTTATTTAATTGTAGGTACTTGTAATTTATTTATTGATAGTGTAGTGTTAGGTTTAATTGTAACTTAGGTTAGGATTTATTTTACAGGTAATTTTGTAATTATTTTAACTAGGTAGCTAATAAATAGTAAATAACTATTTAATAGCTATTGTACCTAGTTAAAATAAATACAAAGTTGCCTGTAAAATAAATATAAATTCTAAAATAGCTACAATATAATTATTCGTTATATTGTAGCTAGTTTAGGGTTTATTTTACAGGTAAGTATTTATCTTTAAATAGGAATACTTTATTTAATAAGAGTTCATTTATTTTGTTAGAATAAAATTATATTTAATTTAGGGGGGTGTTAGGGTTAGGGTTAGACTTAGCTTTAGGGGTTAATACATTTATTAGAGTAGCGGAGAGGTCCGGTCGGCAGATTAGGGGTTAATACTTGAAGTTAGGTGTCGGTGATGTTAGGGAGGGCAGATTAGGGGTTAATACTATTTATTATAGGGTTTTTGAGGCGTGAGTGAGGCGGTTTAGGGGTTAATACATTTATTAGAGTAGGGGCGAGCTCCGGTTGGCAGATTAGGGGTTAATAAGTGTAGGTAGGTGGCGGCGACGTTGGGGGGAAGATTAGGGGTTAATAAATATAATATAGGATTCGGCGGTGTTAGGGGCAGCAGATTAGGGGTACATAGGGATAATTTTGTAATGCAGGTGTCAGCGATAGCGGGGGCGGCAGATTAGGGGTTAATAAGTGTAAGGTTAGGGGTGTTTAGACTCTGGGTTCATGTTAGGGTGTTAGGTGCAGACTTAGAAACTGTTTCCCCATAGGAAACAATGTGGCTGCGTTCGGAGCTTAACGCAGCTTTTTTGCAGGTGTTAGGTTTTTTTGCAGCTTAAACTGCCCCATTGTTTCCTATGGGGGAATCGTGCACAAGCACGTTTTTCCAGCTAGCCGCTACCGTAAGCAACGCTGGTGTAGAGAGTTGAAGTGGCGGTATATTATGCTCTACGGCTCACCTTTTTGGAGCCTAAACGAGCCCCTCAGACAACTCTAAAAGACCAGCGTTGTTTTAAAAGGTGTGGGGGGGGGGAAAAGGAGCGTTAGCTACGCGGGTCGTTACCGACAAAACTCTAAATCTAGCCGTTTGTTCTTATGTGAAAACGTTGAGAAATAAAAATAAAAATTATTTAAAAAAAAAAATTACTGCTCTCTCCTAATCATAAAAAAACCTTTTGGTATCCTGTCCCTTTAAATCAGGCATGGTGGGCCTTCTGATTCGGGTTTGTTAGAATCTATGTTTGGAGCCGCCAGCGTCAGTGTAATGCCCTCACTTTCACTACCAGACCCAGTGGGGACAATTGGTGCTGCAGAAGTTTTAGCACCTAAAGGAAATAGCATCAAATGTTGTGAGTTCTGCACAGTTAATAGAAACCAACCGAAGAGTTAATAAATCATCTGAGACCTGTAGATTAAGCAGAATTGTGTTACATAAAGAGTTAAAGGGACAATCTACTTGACATTGTTTATTGTTTAAAAAGATAGATAATTCCCCAGTTTTGCAGAACCAGCACATTTATATTAATATACGTTTTACCTCTGATTATCTTGTTTCTAAGGGGACTATTTATTAATGTGCGAGCGGACATGATCCGATATAGCGGATCATGTCTGCGGCACATCGATAAATGCCAGCAGCATACACTCTCTGCATTTATCGTTGCACCCTGCAGATTCACGGCCAATCGGCCGCTAGCAGGGGGTGTCAATCAACCCGATCGTATTGGATCGAGTTGATTTCTGTCTATTTCTGTCCATCTCCTCAGAGCAGGCAGACAGGTTATGGACAGGGGTCTTTAGACCGCTGCTTCATAACTTCTGTTTCCGGCGAGCCAACGTGGGGCATCAAGCTCCATACGGATCTTGATAAATATGCCTCTAAGCCTCTGCACACTCCTCCTTATCTCAGTGATATTTACAAACTTGTATTTTAGCCAATCAGTGCTGGTTCCTGCATAACCCCCCAGAGGTGAGCAGAATGTTATCTATATGGCACATGTGAACTAACACTGTCTAGCTGGGAAAAGCTAATAAAATGCACTGAGATAAGAGGCGCTGGGAAGGGGCGTAGAAACAGGCAGAGATTGAGAGGTTATAAAGTATAATAATATAACAATGTTAAATGTGCAAACCTGGGGAATGTTTTGAAACAATAAAAACAAATGAAGTACACGGTCCCTTTAATGCAGATAAGCACATACTCTGTCCCTTTAATGCAGATAAGCATACACTCTGTCCCTTTAATGCAGATAAGCACATACTCTGTCCCTTTAATGCAGATAAGCACATACTCTGTCCCTTTAATGCAGATAAGCACATACTCTGTCCCTTTAATGCAGTTAAGCACATACTATGTCCCTTTAATGCAGTTAAGCACATACTCTGTCCCTTTAATGCAGATAAGCATACACTCTGTCCCTTTAATGCAGATAAGCACATACTCTGTCCCTTTAATGCAGATAAGCGTACACTCTGTCCCTTTAATGCAGATAAGCATACACTCTGTCCCTTTAATGCAGATAAGCACCTACTCTGTCCCTTTAATGCAGATAAGCACATACTCTGTCCCTTTAATGCAGTTAAGCACATACTCTGTCCCTTTAATGCAGATAAGCACATACTCTGTCCCTTTAATGCAGTTAAGCACATACTCTGTCCCTTTAATGCAGATAAGCACATACTCTGTCCCTTTAATGCAGATAAGCACATACTCTGTCCCTTTAATGCAGATAAGCACATACTCTGTCCCTTTAATGCAGATAAGCACATACTCTGTCCCTTTAATGCAGATAAGCACATACTCTGTCCCTTTAATGCAGTTAAGCACATACTCTGTCCCTTTAATGCAGATAAGCACATACTCTGTCCCTTTAATGCAGATAAGCACATACTCTGTCCCTTTAATGCAGTTAAGCACATACTCTGTCCCTTTAATGCAGATAAGCACATACTCTGTCCCTTTAATGCAGTTAAGCACATACTCTGTCCCTTTAATGCAGATAAGCATACACTCTGTCCCTTTAATGCAGATAAGCACATACTCTGTCCCTTTAATGCAGATAAGCGTACACTCTGTCCCTTTAATGCAGATAAGCATACACTCTGTCCCTTTAATGCAGATAAGCACCTACTCTGTCCCTTTAATGCAGATAAGCACATACTCTGTCCCTTTAATGCAGATAAGCACATACTCTGTCCCTTTAATGCAGATAAGCACCTACTCTGTCCCTTTAATGCAGATAAGCACATACTCTGTCCCTTTAATGCAGATAAGCATACACTCTGTCCCTTTAATGCAGATAAGCACATACTCTGTCCCTTTAATGCAGATAAGCACATACTCTGTCCCTTTAATGCAGATAAGCACATACTCTGTCCCTTTAATGCAGATAAGCACATACTCTGTCCCTTTAATGCAGATAAGCACATACTCTGTCCCTTTAATGCAGATAAGCACATACTCTGTCCCTTTAATGCAGTTAAGCACATACTCTGTCCCTTTAATGCAGATAAGCATACACTCTGTCCCTTTAATGCAGATAAGCACATACTCTGTCCCTTAAATGCAGATAAGCGTACACTCTGTCCCTTTAATGCAGATAAGCATACACTCTGTCCCTTTAATGCAGATAAGCACATACTCTGTCCCTTTAATGCAGATAAGCGTACACTCTGTCCCTTTAATGCAGATAAGCACACACTCTGTCCCTTTAATGCAGATAAGCACATACTCTGTCCCTGTTGGTGTCTCTGATGGTGTTTGGAGTCAGCAATATTAATAACTGATAACCTGATGATCAGAACTAATGTAATCTTATTTATTTAGTTACTGCGCTGCAGGAAGGAATGGGGCGAGCACGGACTGCAGGAGGCTTTAGGTAGGATCTGTATCTGTGAGGTGTCTGATGTGCAAACACTTCATTACACATCCATCTTCATTATCCCAGTGCTGCTAAACACACACAGCAGGCAGCGCTTAAAAACCAGTCTGATCTTCAGCAAAGCTCATCAACTCTGATCTGTGAAGGAGGTTTAAAGCACTCTAGGTGGTCCTCATTAATACTACACTCTGATCTCTTTCTGCTCCCACTTGTACCAACCACAACGACGTCTTATTACTCTGATCAGACCATGAACTTCATCCTCTGGGGCCTGGGGCTGCACACTACACAGTCAGACATACTGCACTGCAGTGTAACAGGGACATCCCTGACATTAGTGCACTGTGGCATGGTCATTAGGCAGTGACATCACATGTCCTTGCTAGGGCAACAGTGTACTAATGACAGTGAAAAGTTTATGTGCTCAGTCCTTGCTAGGGCAACAGTGTACTAATGACAGTGACATGTTTATGTGCTCAGTCCCTGCTAGCGCCACAGTGTACTAATGACAGTGACATGTTTATGTGCTCAGTCCCTGCTAGGGTCACAGTGTACTAATGACAGTGACATGTTTATAGGCTCAGTCCCTGCTAGGGTCACAGTGTAATAATGACAGTGACATGTTTATGTGCTCAATCCCTGCTAGGGTCACAGTGTACTAATGACAGTGACATGTTTTATAGGCTCAGTCCTTGCTAGGGTCACAGTGTAATAATGACAGTGACATGTTTATGTGCTCAGTCCCTGCCAGGGTCACAGTGTACTAATAACAGTGACATGTTTATGTGCTCAGTCCCTGCTAGGGTCACAGTGTACTAATGACAGTGACATGTTTATGTGCTCAGTCCCTGCTAGGGCCACAGTGTACTAATGACAG
>NC_069508.1:14826935-15031935 GCF_027579735.1 Bombina bombina
TTTAATACCTGAGACCTCATTTATTTTAGCCTTTATAACTTTTTTGTGCAATATTTTTAAAAAAATATTTTTTATTCCATGGTGTTATTATGAGTGTAATGTATTTTTTAGGTGTTTTGTGACACTTTTTTGTTTTGTCTATGGAAGACATCTTGCAACTCGCAGGGTCAGCCTCTGCGAGTGTCAGCGTAAGGTTTTCATCTCTGGCAGTTGTGATCATTGGGCCAAATCAAGTGACTTTAGTGTGAATATAAAGTTACCCTTTTACCTACTGCAAGGGATCTGGCGCATCTCATAGGGAGCACAATATTTATAGCACGTAGCCGATGTCATATCCTGCTATTTACTAGCGAGGTGGATAAACCAGTCTGGAAGATACTGAGCCTAATGTGCTTCATTTTATAGGAACGGGAGGGGGCTCTGAATGATGTGAGCGATGTATTTTATTTGTCAGATGAAATGTTCTCTCTATCACTAACATATTACACAAGTCTCAGCTGGACAGGAAAGTTAAACCAAACCTAATAATTGCAGACTATGGAGAACAGATTTATAATGCATCTTGACCCAGGACTTTATTAAAAAATCTATTACATTTTTAATTGAGGTTTTGAAGGAGCTCAGGTCCCCTAATTCAGTTTATGCACTAGAACCATTTCTCAGGACCACAAACTATCAGTGAATAGTCTTTAATGGGCTTTTTATGAAATTGGCTGAACAGAAATTATTTGGGGAAATTATATGAAATATTTTGTTTTTCTGCTGATATGTCCTATGTCCCACACAATTAGTTCTTAAAATGATACATTTTTAACTGTTGCAGATTCAGAAGTTTATATACAAAATAAGACACACCAGAAGGGTAATTTCTTATAATAAATCAATCAATCTCCCTTTAACTCTTCTTATTGTTTTATACCACAATCCTTATACCTACTCTTGTTCTCCCATATAACCTCTATATAACTCCTCCTATTGCACCATATAGCCCTCCCTACATCTCCTCCTAGTGCATAATATAACCCTCCCTGTAACTCCTTCTATTGCACCATAAAGCCTTCACTATAACTCCTCCTATTGCACCATATAGGCCTCCCTACAACTCCTCCTAGTGCATAATATAACCCTCCCTATAACTCCTCCTATTGCACCATATAGCCCTCCCTATAACCCCTCCTATTGCACCATATAAACCTCCCTATAACTCCTCATATTGTACCATATAACCCTCCCTATAACTCCTCCTTTTGTACCATATAACCCTCCCTATAACTCCTCCTATTGCACCATATAACCCTCCCTATAACTCCTCCTATTGCACCATATAACTCTCCCTATAACTCCTCCTAGTGCATAATATAATCCTCCCTGTAACTCCTTCTATTGCACCATAAAGCCTTCACTATAACTCCTATTGCACCATATAGACCTCCCTATAACTCCTCCTATTGCACCATATAACCCTCCCTATAACTCCTCATATTGTACCATATAACCCTCCCTATAACTCCTATTGTACCATATAACTCTCCCTATAACTCCTCCTATTGCACCATATAACCTTCCCTATAACTCTTCCTATTTCCACATATAACACTCCCTATAACTCCTCCTATTGCACCATATAACTCTCCCTATAACTCATCCTATTGTACCATATAACCCTCCCTATGACTCCTCCTATTGCACCATATAACCCTCCCTATAACTCCTCATATTGCACCATATAACCCTCCCTATAACTCCTCCTATTGCACCATATAACCCTCCCTATAACTCCTCCTATTTCCCCATATAACCCTCCCTATAACTCCTCCTATTGCACCATATAACCTCCCTATAACTCCTCCTAGTGCATAATATAATCCTCCCTGTAACTACTCATATTGCACCATATAACTCTCCCTGTAACTCCTCCTATTGCACCATATAGCTCTCCCTATAACTCCTCCTATTGCACCATATAACCCTCCCTATAACTCCTATTGCACCATATAACCCTCCCTATAACTCCTCATAGTGCATAATATAATCCTCCCTGTAACTCATCATATTGCACCATATAATCCTCCCTATAACTCCTCTTATTGCACCATATAACCCTCTATATAACACCTCCTATTGCACCATCTAACCCTCCCTATAACTCCTCCTATTGTACCATATAACCCTCCCTATAACTCCTCCTATTGCACCATATAACACTCCCTATAGCTCCTCTTATTGCACCATATAACACTCCCTATAACACCTCCTATTGCACCATATAACCTCCCTATAACTCCTCCTATTGCACCATATAACCCTCCCTATAACTCCTATTGCACCATATAACCCTCCCTATAACTCCTCCTAGTGCATAATATAATCCTCCCTGTAACTCATCATATTGCACCATATAATCCTCCCTATAACTCCTCCTATTGTACCATATAACCCTCTATATAACACCTCCTATTGCACCATCTAAACCTCCCTATAACTCCTCCTATTGCACCATATAACCCTCCCTATAACTCCTCCTATTGCACCATATAACCCTCCCTATAACTCCTCCTAGTGCATAATATAATCCTCCCTATAACTGCTCCTATTGCACCATAAAACCTCCCTATAACTCCTCCTATTGCACCATATAACCCTCCCTATAACTCCTCTTTTTGCAAAATATAACCTACCCATTAACTAATCCTATTGCACCATATAACCCTCCCTATATCTCCTGCTATTGCACCATAGAATCCTCTCTATAACCCCTCCTATTGCACCATATAACCTTCCTTGTAACTCCTCCTATTGTACCATATAACCCTCCCTATAGATCCTAATATTGTACCATATAACCCTCCCTATAACTCCTCTTATTGCACTATATAACCCTCACTATAACTCCTCCTATTGCACCATATAACCCTCCCTATAACTCCTATTGCACCATATAACCCTCCCTATAACTCCTCCTAGTGCATAATATAATCCTCCCTTTTACTCATCCTATTACACTATATAACCCTCCCTATAACTCCTCCTATTACACTATATAGCCCTCCCTATAACTCCTCCTATTGCTCCATATAGCTCTCCCTATAACTCCTCCTATTGCACCATATAACCCTCCCTATAACTCCTCCTATTGCACCATATAACCCTCCCTATAACTCCTCCTATTACACTATATAGCCCTCCCTATAACTCCTCCTATTACACTATATAACCCTCCCTATAACTCCTCCTATTGCACCATATAACCCTCCCTATAACTCCTCCTATTACACTATATAGCCCTCCATATAACTCCTCCTATTACACTATATAACCCTCCCTATAACTCCTCCTATTACACTATATAGCCCTCCCTATAACTCCTCCTATTGCACCATATAACTCTCCCTATAACTCCTCCTAGTGCATAATATAATCCTCCCTGTAACTCCTTCTATTGCACCATAAAGCCTTCACTATAACTCCTCCTATTGCACCATATAGACCTCCCTATAACTCCTCCTATTGCACCATATAACCCTCCCTATAACTACTCATATTGTACCATATAACCCTCCCTATAACTCCTATTGTACCATATAACTCTCCCTATAACTCCTCCTATTGCACCATATAACCTTCCCTATAACTCTTCCTATTTCCCCATATAACACTCCCTATAACTCCTCCTATTGCACCATATAACTCTCCCTATAACTCATCCTATTGTACCATATAACCCTCCCTATAACTCCTCCTATTGCACCATATAACCCTCCCTATAACTCCTCATATTGCACCATATAACCCTCCCTATAACTCCTCCTATTGCACCATATAACCCTCCCTATAACTCCTCCTATTTCCCCATATAACCCTCCCTATAACTCCTCCTATTGCACCATATAACCTCCCTATAACTCCTCCTAGTGCATAATATAATCCTCCCTGTAACTACACATATTGCACCATATAACTCTGTCTGTAACTCCTCCTATTGCACCATATAGCTCTCCCTATAACTCCTCCTATTGCACCATATAACCCTCCCTATAACTCCTATTGCACCATATAACCCTCCCTATAACTCCTCATAGTGCATAATATAATCCTCCCTGTAACTCATCATATTGCACCATATAATCCTCCCTATAACTCCTCCTATTGTACCATATAACCCTCTATATAACACCTCCTATTGCACCATCTAAACCTCCCTATAACTCCTCCTATTGCACCATATAACCTCCCTATAACTCATCCTATTGCACCATATAACCCTCCCTATAACTCCTATTGCACCATATAACCCTCCCTATAACTCCTCCTAGTGCATAATATAATCCTCCCTGTAACTCATCATATTGCACCATATAATCCTCCCTATAACTCCTCCTATTGTACCATATAACCCTCTATATAACACCTCCAATTGCACCATCTAAACCTCCCTATAACTCATCCTATTACACCATATAACTCTCCCTATAACTCCTCCTATTGCACCATATAAACCTCCCTATAATTCATCCTATTACACCATATAACTCTCCCTATAACTCCTCCTATTGCACCATATAACCTCCCTATAACTCATCCTATTACACCATATAACTCTCCCTATAACTCCTCCTATTGCACCATCTAAACCTCCCTATAACTCCTCCTATTGCACCATATAACCCTCCCTATAACTCCTCCTATTGCACCATATAACCCTCCCTATAACCCCTCCTAGTGCATAATATAATCCTCCCTATAACTTCTCCTATTGCACCATAAAACCTCCCTATAACTCCTCCTATTGCACCATATAACCTTCCCTATAACTCCTCTTTTTGCAAAATATAACCTACCCATTAACTAATCCTATTGCACCATATAACCCTCCCTATATCTCCTGCTATTGCACCATAGAACCCTCTCTATAACCCCTTCTATTGCACCATATAACCTTCCCTATAACTCCTCCAATTGTACCATATAACCCTCCCTATAGATCCTAATATTGTACCATATAACCCTCCCTATAACTCCTCTTATTGCACTATATAACCCTCACTATAACTCCTCCTATTGCACCATATAACCCTCCCTATAACTCCTATTGCACCATATAACCCTCCATATAACTCCTCCTAGTGCATAATATAATCCTCCCTTTTACTCATCCTATTACACTATATAACCCTCCCTATAACTCCTCCTATTACACTATATAGCCCTCCCTATAACTCCTCCTATTGCTCCATATAGCTCTCCCTATAACTCCTCCTATTGCACCATATAACCCTCCCTATAACTCCTCCTATTACACTATATAGCCCTCCCTATAACTCCTCCTATTACACCATATAACCCTCCCTATAACTCCTCCTATTGCACCATATAACCCTCCCTATAACTCTTCCTATTACACTATATAGCCCTCCATATAACTCCTCTTATTACACTATATAACCCTCCCTATAACTCCTCCTATTACACTACATAGCCCTCCCTATAACTCCTCCTATTGCTCCATATAGCTCTCCTTATAACTCCTCCTATTGCACCATATAACCCTCCCTATAACTCCTCCTATTGCACCATATAACCCTCCCTATAACTCCTATTGCACCATATAACCCTCCCTATAACTCCTCTTAGTGCATAATATAATCCTCCCTGTAACTCATCATATTGCACCATATAATCCTTCCTATAACTCCTCCTATTGTACCATATGACCCTCTATATAACACCTCCTATTGCACCATCTAAACCTCCCTATAACTCCTCCTATTGCACCATATAACCTCCCTATAACTCATCCTATTGCACCATATAACACCTCCCTATAACTCCTCCTATTGCACCATATAACCCTCCCTATAACTCCTCCTATTGCACCATATAGCCCTCCCTATAACTCCTCCTAGTGCATAATATAATCCTCCCTGTAACTCATCATATTGCACCATTTAATCCTCCCTATAACTCCTCCTATTGTTCCATATAACCCTCTATATAACACCTCCTATTGCACCATCTAAACCTCCCTATAACTCCTCCTATTGCACCATATAACCTCCCTATAACTCATCCTAATGCACCATATAACCCTCCCTATAACTCCTCCTATTGCACCATATAACCCTCCCTATAACTCCTCCTATTGTACCATATAACCCTCCTTAGAACTCCTCTTATTGCAAAATATATAACCCACCCATTAACTAATCCTATTGCACCATATAACCCTCCCTATATCTCCTGCTTTTGCACCATATAACCCTCTGTATAACCCCTCCTATTGCACCATATAACCGTCCCTATAACTCCTCCTATTGTACCATATAACCCTCCCTATAACTCCTCTTATTGCACTATATAACTCTCAGTATAACTCCTCCTATTGCACCATATAACCCTGCGTATATCTCCTCCTATTACACCATATAACGCTCCTTATAACTCCTCCTATTACACTATATAACCATCCCTATAACTCCTCCTATTGCACCATATAACCCTCCCTATAATTCCTCCTATTGCACCATATAACCCTCCCTATAACTCCTCCTATTGCACCATATAACCCTCCCTATAACTCCTCCTATTGCACCATATAACCCTCCCTATAACTACTCCTATTACACTATATAGCCCTCCCTATAACTCCTCCTATTGCACTATATAGCCCTCTCTATAACTCCTCCTATTACACTATATAGCCCTCTCTATAACTCCTCCTATTACACTATATAACCCTCCCTATAACTCCTCCTATTACACTATATAGCCCTCCCTATAACACCTCCTATTACACTATATAGCCCTCCCTATAACTCCTCCTATTGCACCATATAACCCTCCCTATAACTCCTCCTATTGCACCATATAACCCTCCCTATAACTCCTCCTATGTCACCATATAACCCTCCCTATAACTCCTCCTATTGCACCATATAACCATCCCTATAACTAATCCTATTGCACCATATAACCCTCCCTATAACTCCTCCTATTGAACCATATAACCCTCCCTATAACTCCTCCTATTGCTCCATATAGCTCTCCCTATAACTCCTCCTATTGCACCATATAACCCTCCCTATAACTCCTCCTATTGCACCATATAACCCTCCCTATAACTCCTCCTATTACACTATATAGCCCTCCCTATAACTCCTCCTATTACTCTATATAACCCTCCCTATAACTCCTCCTATTGCACCATATAACCCTCCCTATAACACTTCCTATTACACTATATAGCCCTCCCCATAACTCCTTATATTACACTATATAACCCTCCCTATAACTCCTCCTATTACACTATATAGCCCTCCCTATAAATCCTCCTATTGCTCCATATAGCTCTCCTTATAACTTCTCCTATTGTACCATATAACCCTCCCTATAACTCCTCCTATTGCACCATATAACCCTCCTTATAACTCCTATTGCACCATATAACCCTCCCTATAACTCCTCCTAGTGCATAATATAATCCTCCCTGTAACTCATCATATTGCACCATATAATCCTCCCTATAACTCCTCCTATTGTACCATATAACCCTCTATATAACACCTCCTATTGCACCATCTAAAACTCCCTATAACTCCTCCTATTGCACCATATAACTTCCCTATAACTCATCCTATTGCACCATATAACCCTCCCTATAACTCCTCCTATTGCACCATATAACCCTCCCTATAACTCCTCCTATTACACCATATAGCCCTCCCTATAACTCCTCCTAGTGCATAATATAATCCTCCCTGTAACTCATCATATTGCACCATATAATCCTCCCTATAACTCCTCCTATTGTTCCATATAACCCTCTATATAACACCTCCTATTGCACCATCTAAGCCTCCCTATAACTCCTCCTATTGCACCATATAACCTCCCTATAACTCATCCTAATGCACCATATAACCCTCCCTATAACTCCTCCTATTGCACCATAAAACCTCCCTATAACTCCTCCTATTGCACCATATAACCCTCCCTATAACTCCTCCTATTGTACCATATAACCCTCCTTATAACTCCTCTTATTGCAAAATATTTAACCCACCCATTAACTAATCCTATTGCACCATATAACCCTCCCTATATCTCCTGCTATTGCACCATATAACCCTCTATATAACCCCTCCTATTGCACCATATAACCTTCCCTATAACTCCTCCTATTGTACCATATAACCCTCACTATAACTCCTCCTATTGCACCATATAACCCTCCCTATAACTCCTCCTATTGCTCCATATAACTCTCCCTATATCTCCTCCTATTGCACCATATAACCCTCCCTATAACTCCTCCTATTGCACTATATAACCCTCAGTATAACTCCTCCTATTGCACCATATAACCCTGCGTATAACTCCTCCTATTGCACCATATAACCCTCCCTATAACTCCTCCTATTACACTATATAGCCCTCCCTATAACTCCTCCTATTGCACTATATAGCCCTCTCTATAACTCCTCCTATTACACTATATAGCCCTCCCTATAACTCCTCCTATTACACTATATAACCCTCCCTATAACTCCTCCTATTACACTATATAGCCCTCCCTATAACACCTCCTATTACACTATATAGCCCTCCCTATAACTCCTCCTATTGCACCATATAACCCTCCCTATAACTCCTCCTATTGCACCATATAACCCTCCCTATAACTCCTCCTATGTCACCATATAACCCTCCCTATAACTCCTCCTATTGCACCATATAACCATCCCTATAACTAATCCTATTGCACCATATAACCCTCCCTATAACTCCTCCTATTGAACCATATAACCCTCCCTATAACTCCTCCTATTGCTCCATATAGCTCTCCCTATAACTCCTCCTATTGCACCATATAACCCTCCCTATAACTCCTCCTATTGCACCATATAACCCTCCCTATAACTCCTCCTATTACACTATATAGCCCTCCCTATAACTCCTCCTATTACTCTATATAACCCTCCCTATAACTCCTCCTATTGCACCATATAACCCTCCCTATAACACTTCCTATTACACTATATAGCCCTCCCCATAACTCCTTCTATTACACTATATAACCCTCCCTATAACTCCTCCTATTGCACTATATAGCCCTCCCTATAAATCCTCCTATTGCTCCATATAGCTCTCCTTATAACTTCTCCTATTGTACCATATAACCCTCCCTATAACTCCTCCTATTGCACCATATAACCCTCATTATAACTCCTATTGCACCATATAACCCTCCCTATAACTCCTCCTAGTGCATAATATAATCCTCCCTGTAACTCATCATATTGCACCATATAATCCTCCCTATAACTCCTCCTATTGTACCATATAACCCTCTATATAACACCTCCTATTGCACCATCTAAACCTCCCTATAACTCCTCCTATTGCACCATATAACCTCCCTATAACTCATCCTATTGCACCATATAACCCTCCCTATAACTCCTCCTATTGCACCATATAACCCTCCCTATAACTCCTCCTATTACACCATATAGCCCTCCCTATAACTCCTCCTAGTGCATAATATAATCCTCCCTGTAACTCATCATATTGCACCATATAACCCTCCCTATAACTCCTCCTATTACACCATATAGCCCTCCCTATAACTCCTCCTAGTGCATAATATAATCCTCCCTATAACTCCTCCTATTGTTCCATATAACCCTCTATATAACACCTCCTATTGCACCATCTAAGCCTCCCTATAACTCCTCCTATTGCACCATATAACCTCCCTATAACTCATCCTAATGCACCATATAACCCTCCCTATAACTCCTCCTATTGCACCATAAAACCTCCCTATAACTCCTCCTATTGCACCATATAACCCTCCCTATAACTCCTCCTATTGTACCATATAACCCTCCTTATAACTCCTCTTATTGCAAAATATATAACCCACCCATTAACTAATCCTATTGCACCATATAACCCTCCCTATATCTCCTGCTATTGCACCATATAACCCTCTATATAACCCCTCCTATTGCACCATATAACCTTCCCTATAACTCCTCCTATTGTACCATATAACCCTCCCTATAGATCCTAATATTGTACCATATAACCCTCTCTATAACTCCTCTTATTGCACTATATAACTCTCCCTATAACTCCTCCTATTGCACCATATAACTCTCCCTATAACTCCTCCTATTGCACTATATAACCCTCAGTATAACTCCTCCTATTGCACCATATAACCCTGCGTATAACTCCTCCTATTGCACCATATAACCCTCCCTATAACTCTTCCTATTGCACCATATAACCCTCCCTATAATTCCTCCTATTGCACCATATAACCCTCCCTATAACTCCTCCTATTGCACCATATAACCTTCCCTATAACACCTCCTATTGCACCATATAACCCTCCTTATAACATCTCCTATTGCACCATATGACCCTCCCTATAACTCCTCCTATTGCCTCATATAACCCTCCCTATAACTCCTCCTATTGCACCATATAACCCTCCCTATAACTCCTCCTATTACACTATATAGCCCTCCCTATAACTCCTCCTATTACACTATATAGCCCTCCCTATAACTCCTCCTATTACACTATATAGCCCTCCCTATAACTCCTCCTATTGCACCATATAACCCTCCCTATAACTCCTCCTATTGCACCATATAACCCTCCCTATAACTCCTCCTATTGCACCATATAGCCCTCCCTATAACTCCTTCTATTGAACCATATAACCCTACCTATAACTCCTCCTATTGTACCATATAACCCTCACTATAACTCCTCCTATTGAACCATATAACCCTCTTCATTACCGTCCCTATTGCCCCAAATGACCATCCATAAATAATAGTACTGCTTTAGGCTGTTGTCCCATACAAACCTTATGCTATTACAGAAGAGGGCTTCAGGGGGTGGGTGACAAGTGTGCACAGAGTTTGGGCAGCTCTCAGATTCCCCTGTGTATCCCAAGCTGTGTTTCCTTCTGTCTGACACACTCACTAAATAAACACAGGCTCCCTTAAAAATAACACAGAGAAACCTCCCATCTGCCCAGAGGCTGAGCGCATGCAGCGTTGTCACGAGCCCTGAGACATGTGTACCCTATTATATGACACTTTCACAACATTACACAGTGATTGTTATTAATAGAGGATATGTGGGTAACCCTTTCACTGCCAGTGCTTTACAATAACATCTGTTGGTTATTAGTGAGCATTGGAGATTGTTTGAATTTCTCACATTTTTCTGTTTTATTTTTAATGTCTCAGTTCCAGCTGTAATAGAGATGTTGCATATATTGCTGTTATTAAATTTGCTCTCTTTATTCACAGAAACCGTTTGTTTTTTAATACAATTTACAGATTTACTGTAAGTTTCTGCTTTTTGTTCCTGTTTGAGGTCATTATAGTCTATTTTGCAGAAAGTCTTATTGGCTGCAATGGGAGGGGGTATTTTGGGGCAGTTATGTCAGTGCTGTATCAGTGAACTTGTAATACACAGTGTGCTCTCTATGGTACGTTTTTTATGCTACCTGTAACCTGACATCACAAGATTAGGTACGGTGACCACCAGTGACAACTATAAATCGCCAGCATGTTATTGCACGAGCTGCTGGGCACATGTGTCTGCTATCTGTGTACGTTCAGCTGCTTGCTGGTCACAGGAATTCAGATGTCCCCTTATTTATGTGTCCTGGAATTATCTACACGTGTGTGTCCCTTTATATAATGTTCCCCGTGTCAACTAAAGTCTGTAATATCCACTATACCAAGATACCACTTTTATAGTCAGTAATATCTTCCAAACCAGGCTGGCACTTATATAGGGTCAGGTTACAAGCCGTGCGCTATTTAGCGCTTCTGTTCACGCGTTACTTACGCTAGACGGAGTCTTTTGGCATGTGTCAGGTTATGCTCGTATTACAAGTTGAAAGTAAAAAGTTTGCGCACGAGCGTAAACCCGATGTGCACCATAAAATATTGTGACTGCATTAATGTAGTTTCCCATAGAGACTATACTAACGCACTAACCCGACCGCGTATATTCAAGAGCGCTAAACCCAACATGTTCTTCACATAGCAGAATATGTTCTATTTATTCATTTTAAAAAAATAGTACAAATAATTAAAAATTATTAAACATACTGTAAAATATTATAAATAATCCTTAGAATATATATATAATTACAGTATGTTTAATCATTTTTATTTAATTGTATTCATTTTTTTAAATATTTTATATGTACTATTTCAATAACGCACCTTAAGAACACTAAGGCCTAGATTTGGAGTTCGGCGGTAGCCGTCAAAACCAGCGTTAGAGGCTCCTAACGCTGGTTTTGGCCGCCCGCTGGTATTTGGAGTCAGTGATTAAAGGGTCTAACGCTCACTTTACAGCCGCGACTTTTCCATACCGCAGATCCCCCTACGCCATTTGCGTAGCCTATCTTTTCAATGGGATCTTTCTAACGCTGGTATTTAGAGTCGTTTCTGCAGTGAGCGTTAGAGCTCTAACGACAAGATTCCAGCCGCCTGAAAATAGCAGGAGTTAAGAGCTTTCTGGCTAACGCCGGTTTATAAAGCTCTTAACTACTGTACCCTAAAGTACACTAACACCCATAAACTACCTATGTACCCCTAAACCGAGGTCCCCCCACATCGCCGCCACTCGATTAAAAATTTTAACCCCTAATCTTCCGACCGCCACCTACGTTATACTTATGTACCCCTAATCTGCTGCCCCTAACCCCGCCGACCCCTATATTACATTTATTAACCCCTAATCTGCCCCCCACAACATCGCCGCCAGCTACTTAAAATAATTAACCCCTAATCTTCCGACCGCAAAGCGCCGCCACCTACGTTATCCCTATGTACCCCTAATCTGCTACCCCTAACACCGCCGACCCCTATATTATATTTATTATCCCCTAATCTGCCCCCCTCAACGTCGCCGACACCTGCCTACACTTATTAACCCCTAATCTTCCGATCGGAGCTCACCGCTATTCTAATAAATGTATTAACCCCTAAAGCTAAGTCTAACCCTAACACTAACACCCCCCTAACTTAAATATAATTTTAATCTAACGAAATAAATTAACTCTTATTAAATAAATTAATCCTATTTAAAGCTAAATACTTACCTGTAAAATAAATCCTAATATAGCTACAATATAAATTATAATTATATTATAGCTATTTTAGGATTAATATTTATTTTACAGGCAACTTGGTATTTATTTTAACTAGGTACAATAGCTATTAAATAGTTAAGAACTATTTAATAGTTACCTAGTTAAAATAATAACAAATTTACCTGTAAAATAAATCCTAACCTAAGATATAATTAAACCTAACACTACCCTATCAATAAAATAATTAAATAAACTACCTACAATTACCTACAATTAACCTAACACTACACTATCAATAAATTAAATAAACACAATTGCTACAAATAAATACAATTAAATAAACTAGCTAAAGTACAAAAAATAAAAAAGAACTAAGTTACAGAAAATAAAAAAATATTTACAAACATAAGAAAAATATTACAACAATTTTAAACTAATTACACCTACTCTAAGCCCCCTAATAAAATAACAAAGCCCCCCAAAATAATAAATTCCCTACCCTATTCTAAATTAAAAAAGTTACAAGCTCTTTTACCTTACCAGCCCTGAACAGGGCCCTTTGCGGGGCATGCCCCAAGAAGTTCAGCTCTTTTGCCTGTTAAAAAAAACATACAATACCCCCCCCCCAACATTACAACCCACCACCCACATACCCCTAATCTAACCCAAACCCCCCTTAAATAAACCTAACACTAATCCCCTGAAGATCTTCCTACCTTGTCTTCACCATCCAGGTATCACCGATCCGTCCTGGCTCCAAGATCTTCATCCAACCCAAGCGGGGGTTGGCGATCCATAATCCGGTGCTGAAGAGGTCCAGAAGAGGCTCCAAAGTCTTCATCCTATCCGGCAAGAAGAGGACATCCGGACCGGCAAACATCTTCTCCAAGCCGCATCTTCTATCTTCTTCCATCCGGTGCGGAGCGGGTCCATCTTGAAGCAGGCGACGCGGATCCATCCTCTTCTTCCGATGTCTCCCGACTAATGACGGTTCCTTTAAGGGACGTCATCCAAGATGGCGTCCCTCGAATTCCGATTGGCTGATAGGATTCTATCAGCCAATCGGAATTAAGGTAGGAATTTTCTGATTGGCTGATGGAATCAGCCAATCAGAATCTAGTTCAATCCGATTGGCCGATCCAATCAGCCAATCAGATTGAGCTCGCATTCTATTGGCTGATCGGAACAGCCAATAGAATGCGAGCTCAATCTGATTGGCTGATTGGATCAGCCAATCGGATTGAACTTGATTCTGATTGGCTGATTCCATCAGCCAATCAGAAAATTCCTACCTTAATTCCGATTGGCTGATAGAATCCTATCAGCCAATCGGAATTCGAGGGACGCCATCTTGGATGACGTCCCTTAAAGGAACCGTCATTAGTCGGGAGACATCGGAAGAAGAGGATGGATCCGCGTCGCCTGCTTCAAGATGGACCCGCTCCGCACCGGATGGAAGAAGATAGAAGATGCGGCTTGGAGAAGATGTTTGCCGGTCCGGATGTCCTCTTCTTGCCGGATAGGATGAAGACTTTGGAGCCTCTTCTGGACCTCTTCAGCACCGGATTATGGATCGCCAACCCCCGCTTGGGTTGGATGAAGATCTTGGAGCCAGGACGGATCGGTGATACCTGGATGGTGAAGACAAGGTAGGAAGATCTTCAGGGGATTAGTGTTAGGTTTATTTAAGGGGGGTTTGGGTTAGATTAGGGGTATGTGGGTGGTGGGTTGTAATGTTGGGGGGGGGGTATTGTATGTTTGTTTTAACAGGCAAAAGAGCTGAACTTCTTGGGGCATGCCCCGCAAAGGGCCCTGTTCAGGGCTGGTAAGGTAAAAGAGCTTGTAACTTTTTTAATTTAGAATAGGGTAGGGAATTTATTAATTTGGGGGGCTTTGTTATTTTATTAGGGGGCTTAGAGTAGGTGTAATTAGTTTAAAATTGTTGTAATATTTTTCTTATGTTTGTAAATATTTTTTTATTTTCTGTAACTTAGTTCTTTTTTATTTTTTGTACTTTAGCTAGTTTATTTAATTGTATTTATTTGTAGCAATTGTGTTTATTTAATTTATTGATAGTGTAGTGTTAGGTTAATTGTAGGTAATTGTAGGTAGTTTATTTAATTATTTTATTGATAGGGTAGTGTTAGGTTTAATTATATCTTAGGTTAGGATTTATTTTACAGGTAATTTTGTATTTATTTTAACTAGGTAACTATTAAATAGGTATTAACTATTTAATAGCTATTGTACCTGGTTAAAATAAATACCAAGTTGCCTGTAAAATAAATATTAATCCTAAAATAGCTAAAATATAATTATAATTTATATTGTAGCTATATTAGGGTTTATTTTACAGGTAAGTATTTAGCTTTAAATAGGATTAATTTATTTAATAAGAGTTAATTTATTTCGTTATATGTAAATTATATTTAACTTAGGGGGGTGTTAGTGTTAGGGTTAGACTTAGCTTTAGGGGTTAATACATTTATTAGAATAGCGGTGAGGTCCGGTCGGCAGATTAGGGGTTAATAATTGAAGTTAGGTGTCGGCGATGTTAGGGAGGGCAGATTAGGGGTTAATACTATTTATGATAGGGTTAGTGAGACGGATTAGGGGTTAATAACTTTATTATAGTAGCGCTCAGGTCCGCTCGGCAGATTAGGGGTTAATAAGTGTTAGCAGGTGTCGGCGACGTTGTGGGGGGCAGATTAGGGGTTAATAAATATAACATAGGGGTCGGCGATGTTAGGGCAGCAGATTAGGGGTACATAGGGATAACGTAGGTTGCGGCGGTTTACGGAGCGGAAGATTAGGGGTTAAAACTGTAATGCAGGGGTCAGCGATAGCGGGGGCGGCAGATTAGGGGTTAATAAGTGTAAGGTTAGGGGTGTTTAGACTTGGGGTTCATGTTAGGGTGTTAGGTGCAGACGTAGGAAGTGTTTCCCCATAGGAAACAATGGGGCTGCGTTAGGAGCTGAACGCTGCTTTTTTGCAGGTGTTAGGTTTTTTTTCAGCTCAAACAGCCCCATTGTTTCCTATGGGAGAATCGTGCACGAGCACGTTTTTGAGGCTGGCCGCGTCCGTAAGCAACTCTGGTATCGAGAGTTGCATTTGCGGTAAAAATGCCCTACGCTCCTTTTTTGGAGCCTAACGCAGCATTTGTTTTAACTCTCGATACCAGAGTTAAATTTATGGTGCGGCCAGAAAAAAGCCCGCGGAGCGTTAACAGCCCTTTTACCGCCGAACTCCAAATCTAGGCCTAAGTTTTCATGTGCGCTAATCTGACCGTGTTTAAATCGCATTTTACATTCATATGTTCTTCACATAGAATATAATGTTGTTTTCATTATTAAATATATATTTCTATATATCTGATACTGTTCATGTAAAATACATATATATATACCTATATATCTATAGTAATAGAAATACAGGTATAGGTACAGTGGGGCAAAGAAGTATTTAGTCAGCCACCAATTGTGCAAGTTCTCCCACTTAAGAAGATGAGAGAGGCCTGTAATTTTCATCATAGGTATACCTCAACTATGAGAGACAAAATGTGGAAACAAATCCAGACAATCACATTGTCTGATTTGGAAAATAATTTATTTGCATATTATGGTGGAAAATAAGTATTTGGTCACCTACAAACAAGCAAGATTTCTGGCTCCCATAGACCTGTATCTTCTTCTTTAAGAGGCTTCTCTGTCCTCCACTCATTACCTGTATTAATGGCACCTGTATGAACTTGTTATCAGTATAAAAGACACCTGTCCACAACCTCAAACAGTCACACTCCAAACTCCACTATGGTGAAGACCAAAGAGCTGTCACCAGAAACAAAATTGTAGACCTGCACCAGGCTGGGAAGACTGAATCTGCAATAGGCAAGCAGCTTGGTGGGAAGAAATCAACTGTGGGAGCAATAATTAGAAAATGGAAGACATACAAAACCACTGATAATCTCCCTCGATCTGGGGCTCCACGCAAGATCTCACCCTGTGTGGTCAAAATGATCACAAGAACGGTGAGCAAACATCCCAGAACCACACGTGGGGACCTAGTGAATGACCTGCAGAGAGCTGGGACCAACATAACAAAGGCTACCATCAGTAACACACTACGCCGCCAGGGACTCAGATCCTGCAGTGCCAGACGTGTTCCCCTGCTTAAGCCAGTACATGTCCGGGCCCGTCTGAAGTATGCTAGAGAGCATTTGGATGATCCAGAAGTGGATTGGGAGAATGTCATATGGTCAGATGAAACCAAAGTAGAACTGCTTGGTAGAAACACAACTCGTCGTGTTTGGAGGAGAGAGAATGCTGAGTTGCAACCAAAGAACACCATACCTACTGCAAAGCATTGGGGTGGCTTTGGGGCTGTTTCTCTGCAAAGGGAACAGGACGACTGATCCGTGTACATGAAAGAATGAATGGGGCCATGTATCATGAGATTTTGAGTGCAAACCTCCTTCCATCAGCAAGGGCATTGAAGATGAAACGTGGCTGGGTCTTTCAGCATGACAATGATCCCAAACACACCGCCTGGGCAACGGAGTGGCTTCGTAAGAAGTATTTCAAGGTCCTGGAGTGGCCTAGCCAGGCTCCAGATCTCAACCCCATAGAAAACCTTTGGAGGGAGTTGAAAGTCCGTGTTGTCCAGCGATAGCCCCAAAACATCACTGCTCTAGAGGAGATCTGCATGCAGGAAAGGGCCAACATACCAGTAACAGTGTGTGACAACCTTGTGAAGACTTACAGAAAACATTTGACCTCTGTCATTGCCAACAAAGGATATATAACAAAGTATTGAGATGAACTTTTGATATTGACCAAATACTTATTTTCCACCATCATTTGGAAATAAATTCTTTCCAAATCCGACAATGTGATTGTCTGGATTTGTTTCCACGTTTTGTCTCTCATGGTTGAGGTATACCTATGATGAAAATTACAGGCCTCTCTCATCTTCTTAAGTGGGAGAACTTGCACAATTGGTGGCTGACTAAATTCTTTTTTGCCCCACTGTATATACAGATATATATATGTATATATATAGAAATATGTATGTACAATATAGTACATTATCCTGTATTCTGAAGATCATTAGAGTGAAAATAAAAAATACAGTAAAACACATTAATGCATAAATACGTATTTATATATGTATTTACAGACATATAAACACATGAATACATATGTATACATATAAAAAAATATGTATAAATGCATTGGAGCCCTTTGCAGTCAAGTGGATGAAAACCTATAAAAGCATATTTATGCAATATTCATATTTAATCAAGTGTTTAACTATGTATTTACTGTAATTATATTACTTTCCAATGTTCTGCACATAGCAGAATATGTTCTATGTATTTGTAAATAGATATTCCTATATATAAATATATATATATATGTAGACCTATATATAATTTTCTATATATATATATATATATATATATATATATATATATATATATATATATACTCCGCAATAATAGTAGCACTCACTGGGTCTTAAATACATAAATCTTTATTCTCTGTAACATTTCAGGGTTACCCCCGTCCTCAGACAGCTTAATGTTAACAAACAGTACATCACTTACTTTTAAACCCTCCACCATGTCGGGACTCCCTCCCTGCTGTAGCCGGTGGCGTCCCGGAAGTGACATCACGACACGTCTCTCACGTTGTCAATGGTTACCAGGATGCCACACAGCTCCGGCTGTCAGGAAGCTGTCACCGCGTGCTAAATAAAAACAATACATATAATCCAGGTTACATATATTATTATTTATTTATTTATAAAGCGCCAACAGATTCCGCAGCGCTGTCCATGGGTACAAAGATAAAAGTACAGTACAATACAATATAAAAGACACCAGAAAAAGTTTAACAAACAAATACAGGGGGAATTGAGGGCCCTGTTCCAGTGGGAACTTACAATCTAGATATTGGGGCATATTTATCAAGCCGATTGGAGTTTCATGCCCCGTGTTTCTGGCGAGCCTGCAGGCTCGCCAGAAACAGCAGTTATGAAGCAGTGGTCACAAAGACCGCTGCTTCATAACCTGTCCGCCTGCTCTGAGCAGGCGGACACACATCGCCGGAAATCAACCCGATCAAGTACGATCGGGTAGATTGACACCCCCCTGCTGGCGGCCAATCAGCAGGGGGCAGGGGGCAGCAGGGGGCGGCTGGTGCAATGCTGCTGGTGCAATGCTGAATACGGCGAGCGTATTGCTCGCCGTATTCAGCGAGGTCTGGCGGACCTGATCCGCAGTGTCGGATCAGGTCCGCCAGACCTTGATAACTTGGGGCCATACTGTATATATATTTGTGCAAAAATAAATCAGATATATTTTAAATATCTCTTTAAGAACATATTCTATGTGCAGAACATTGAATTATGAAATATGCAAAATTATCTCTTATATTACACTTTTAAACAAACGCAATCTCCTTTGCGGGACTTGTATTAGGCTTTTTCAATTTTTTCAGCTCCATTAACGTTTATGGGGGAATGCGATTTTGCGTTCATAACTTCTCAAACTTTACGAACATGAGAGCACAAAACTTATACTTTCAACTTGCAATATGAGCACGAATCTCAGAGCACAAAAAAAATACTATTAGCAGTTTTAACACTCGAACCCGAGCACAAACTACCGCTCCACTCGTAATCTAGCCTATAAAGTCTTACACTCATATATAAACATTTTAATAAAAAATAATTTTATAAAGACATTTTTTTTAAAAAGGTTAAAGGCTCAAAAGTAAATTTATAAATGCCTAAATATTTGTATGTGTATATGTCTATAAATGTGTATGCATGTTTATATGTGTAAATATGTATGTGAACAAATAGACACATAAAAGCACACGTGTGTGTATATATATATATACATATATATATGTGTGTGTGTGTGTGTCTATATATATATGTGTGTGTGTGTGTCTATATATATATATATATATATATATATATATGTGTGTGTGTCTATATATATATATGTGTGTGTGTGTCTATATCTATATCTATATCTATATATATATATATATATATATATATATATATATATATATATATATATATATATATATATATACATACACATATATGCACACACACTTTTGAGGCCTTCCCTTAATATTTTAAATGTTTTTTTTTAACATAAAAGTACATTAAATTATTAAGTTCATTACTTTTTATTTATTTTTAAATATACATTTCTATATTTAATATATAATTTAAAAGTAAAAATGACATATTAAAATAAAAAATAATTTCTTTTAAATATATAATATATATAATAGTCTATAGGGAGAGGCAGTTAAGCGCTGTTGAGATATCCGTGCTCTAAATTTTTACTTTCATTTTATAATACCAGCGCTATTATGGGAGCACTTTTGATTTGCCTTGAGCGCGGCCATAGTGTTTTTAATGCAGTACATATGGTTCTCTGGCAGCCAAGGCGTTAATAAGAAATTAGTTTTCTTTACTAGTCCTTTAGTTGGTGACATATCCCAAGTCCTCTGCTGAGAGTTTGGTGCACCTGCTAATTTGTCCATCTGGCCACGTTCCTCAAGGGACAATTTTTATATTTTTCCTGCCCATACTAAAAACCAGCACTTACTTATACATTAGTGTGTTTAACCAGACGCACATGAACCCTCCCCAAACATGCTCATTTGCAGATGTAGAAAGTTCAGCAACTTTTTACCTAACAAAAGACTTAGGGGTCTATTTATCAAGCTAAAACAGAGCTTGATGCCTTTAGGCTCACCAGAAACACAAGTTATAAAGCAGCCGTCTAAAGACCGCTTCTCCATAACCTGTCCGCCAGCTCTGAGGCAGCGGACAGAAATCGCCACATATCAACCCGATCAAATGCGATTGGGTTGATTGACACCCCCTGCTAGCGGCCAATCTGTAGGGGCGGTGTTGCACCTGCAGTTCACAAGAAATGCTGGTGCAATGATAAATGCCGACAGCGTATGCTGTCGGCATTTATCGATGTGCAGCGGACATGGTTCACTATAGTGGCTCATGTCCGTCTGCACAATGATAAATGGACCCCTAAGGGGCCGATTTATCATCGGTTTGTCCGACATGATCCGCTCATCATGTCCGACAGACATTGATGAATGCCGACAGCATACGCTGTCGGCATTTATCATTGCAAAAGCAGTTCTTGTGAACTGCTTGTGCAATGCCACCATCTGCAGATTCATGGTCAATCAGCCGCTAGCAGGGGGTGTCAATCAGCCCGATCGTATAGGATCCTGGGGATTGATGTCTGCAGCCTCAGAGCAGGTGGACCAGTTATGGAGTAGCGGACTTAAGACCGCTGTTTCATAGCTGCTGTTTCCTGCGAGCCTGAAGTATTTATACTATATTCTTTTTTAATAAAGAGTTATAGGGGCATATTTATCAAAGTGCGAGCGGACATGAAATGATGTAGCGTATCATGTCAACATATGCTGTTGGCATTTATCATTGCACAAGCAGTTCACCAGAACTGCTTGTGCAATACCGCCCCCTGCAGATTTGCAGCAAATTGGCCGCTAGCAGGGGGTGTCAATCAATTTAATCGTATTTGATCGGGTTGATTTCTGTCCGCCGCCTCAGGCGGATAAGTTATGGAGAAGTGGTCTTTAGCTTGATAATTCCACCCCTTAGTGTGTATTTACTGTAAATATTTCACATTCCAATGTTCGGCACATAGCAGAATATGTTTTAACTATTTTTAAATAGATATTCCTATAAAAAATCTGTATATAGCTATACCTATAAACGTGCAAAAACGTTTTACTTCTAACTTCTAATACATGTGCTACCCAACGCGCGCAAAAAGCCTCCATCTAGCAAATTTAAACTACTAACGGAAGCGATAAATTGCTTCCCAACTCGTAATCTAGTCCATAGCGGGACATTTTAGTTTGTTTTGCAGATGCAATAAACCAATGTTACGTTCGAAAAATATTGGAGCATTCAGTAATAAGCTGAACAGTGTTGTCTGAGGTTTATCAAGTCCTTTTAGATGTTTAACCTGATAAGTGAAAGATGCACCTGTACCTGTGTAAGCAGTACCAGCCCTTCAACAGTACCACCACCCCCAGTAGTACCACTCTGTAGTAGTACCACCCGCCCAGTAGTACCACCCTTCCAGCAGTACAACCCCCAACAGTGCCACCCCTCCAGCAGTACCACCCCTCCAGCAGTACCACCCCTCCAGCCGTACTACCCCTCCAGCCGTACCACCCCTCCAGCAGTACCACCCCTCCAGTC
This sequence comes from Bombina bombina, assembly GCF_027579735.1. Classification (NCBI taxonomy): domain Eukaryota; kingdom Metazoa; phylum Chordata; class Amphibia; order Anura; family Bombinatoridae; genus Bombina; species Bombina bombina. Next base: position 14,849,368 of record NC_069508.1, read on the forward strand.
GTACCACCCTTCTAGCAGTACCACCCCCAACAGTGCCACCCCTCCAGCAGTACCACCCCTCCAGCAGTACCACCCCTCCAGCCGTACCACCCCTCCAGCCGTATCACCCCTCCAGCAGTACCACCCCTCCAGTCGTACCACCCCTCCAGCAGTACCACCCCTCTAGCCGTACCACCCCTCCAGCCGTACCACCCCTCCAGTCGTACCACCCCTCCAGCAGTACCACCCCTCCAGCAGTACCACCCCTCCAGCAGTACCACCCCTCCAGTCGTACCACCCCTCCAGCAGTACCACCCCTCCAGCAGTACCACCCCTCCAGCCGTACCACCCCTCCAGCCGTACCACCCCTCCAGCAGTACCACCCCTCCAGCAGTACCACCACCCCCAGCAGTACCACCCCTCCAGCAGTACCACCCCCCCAGCAGTATCACCCCTCCAGCAGTACCACCCCTCCAGCAGTACCACCCCCCCAGCAGTACCACCCCTCCAGCAATACCACTCCTCCAGCAGTACCACCCCTCCAGCAGTACCACCCCTCCAGCAGTACCACTCCTCCAGCAGTACCACCCCTCCAGCAGTACCACCCCTCCAGCAGTACCACCCCTCCAGCAATACCACTCCTCCAGCAGTACCACCCCCCAGCAGTACCACCCCTCCAGCAGCACAACCCCCCAGCAGTACCACCCCTCCAGCAGCACAACCCCCCAGCAGTACCACCCCCCAGCAGTACCACCCCTCCAGCAGTACCACCCCCCAGCAGTACCACCCCTCCAGCAGTACCACCCCCAGCAGTACCACCCCTCCAGCAGTACCACCCCCCCAGCAGTACCACCCCTCCAGCAGTACCTCCCCTCCAGCAGTACCACCCCCCCAGAAGTACCACCCCTCCAGCAGTACCCCCCCCCCCCCGAGCCTTACCACTACTAATGTACTTTGTTAGTTTATATTTCTGATGTATGCTTTGTATCTGTTACTAAATATTTCAACAAATATTAATAGCTTTATAATAAAAAAAGAAGAGAGAAAAAATAATAAAACATTTAGAATTTTTGGGAACAAAACAACACGGCAATGAAAATCAACTAAAGCTTTCTTTCCAGGGCAATATTGTGACTGCCCTTTCATGGGAATAACAAGCCGATATAAAGCTAAGGAAGTGGAGGATTCTGGGAGTGTAAAATAAAGCTCTGGCACAAAGAGTTCCAGTGCTAAGACTGTTCAGTTACCAGACGTTTTGTGAGACTTTGTAATCTGTATATTGCACTAGGTTTGTTTTACTAAACTAGTAGGGGTTCAGGTGAATTGTGGATGAGATCTCAACTTCAAACCTTCTGATCACCCCAAGGTCCATTGTCTCTTTCATCATTCCAGATAATTAAATTACTGCACATATTTCCTACAGGTAAAAGAATAATGTTCTCCATGAATAGCGTTGTGCTAAAAAGTGCTATTGATCCAGGATTTATACAGTAGTCAGACCTGACAGTGCGAACAAAATCCACTGCTCTGTATTGTCTACAAGACAAAGTTCCTTCCCAACAAGGACACGCTGATAAATAATAAGGAAGGGGGGCAAATTGTCTGGGTCTGTTTCGCCTGTTTGAGGAGAAAAAAAGAATATTTTTTTCTAATTTCCCTTAATATCCCTTCGTTCTCATAGCCTGAGATATGAGATTTCATTTAGTGCGTAGCACGTAAGCCTGACCAAAAAGTATCACAGAGCAATAAAAATATAGATTATTTTTATTGTCTTACTGTGAAATATCTTTGCAATTTTTCTGGAGGAAAGTTTCATGAATTGTAATATAATTGCTCCTATTAACTGCATTCAGAATGAAAAGAAAAGAAAAAACAAAAAAATAAAAAAAATTGTATTTTATAACTACTTTAAAATGTGTGTGTTTGTATTTCAAACTCTGTTAGTGATAATGTGCAGTTAGACACATTTAAAAGACATATGGGTATTTTCAAGGTTATATCTAATATACAAAGGGCAATTTTTAAGCAGAAAGGTAATAATTACATTTATTAAAAGGTCTCTGTTCAAATGCACTGACAACAACATTACATTTGGCTTAAAGGGACACTGAACCCAATTTTTTTTCTTTCATGATTCAGATAGAGTATGACATTTTAAGCAAATTTCTAATTTACTCATATTATCAATTTTTCTTCGTTCTCTTGCTATCTTTATTTTAAAAGCAAGAATGTAAATCTTAGCAGCCAGCCCATTTTAGGTTCAGAACCATGGATAGCGCTTGCTTATTGGAGGCTTACATCTACCCACCAATAAGCAAGCATAACCCAGGTTCTCAACCATAAATGGGCCGGCTCCTATGCATCACATTCCTGCTTTTTAAATAAAGATAGCAAGAGAACGAAGAAAAATTGATAAAAGGAGTAAATTAAAAAGTTGCTTAAAATGTTATGCTCTAACTGAATAATGAAAGAAAAAAATTTGGGTTCAGTGTCCCTATAAACCAATGCCCTTTAAATGCACATCCTGCATTGGCTCTAGACTAGCGGTGGGCATATAAAGAGTTAATCTAATTCAAAACATAATACATTGTAGAAATGTATTTAAAAAGATTAATAAATCACCTCATTTGTAACTTCGTTTTATTTGAGTGATATAAATATACATTATCTCTATTTGATATAAATAAAATGTGTAGAATATTTAGCACTCGAAGGAAAAAGTCACTGGGAACAAGAAGCAAAGCATTCTGGGAGATTCTTCCTATCCAAAATTAGAGGTCATTCTTCCTTGGTAGCAAAACCCTTGTTACATGTCAGGTGGAACCACCTGCTATCCCCACAGCACACGTTGTCATCAGCAGGTTAATCTGTTATTTATGGCTAAACACTTTGCAGTGTCCTTCGTGTTAAATTTTAGAAAGTGCTAATGATATTGTTTTACAGGAAAAGCTTCAAACTGGGAATCTTTATTGACAGGCGTTGTCATTTTGTGAATAAATTATGAAGAGACCATTAAAGTTGCTGAGAGCCTCAAACAATTCTGCATCAAGGTGAACGATTACAATAAAAACAACTTCACATAGATAGATGGAGAGATAATTAGATAGACAGATAATATAGAAATAGATGATAATTAGGTAAATAGAAAAATAATAATTATATATATGGAAATATATGATAGATGCATAGATGATATATAGACAGATAGATAGATAGATTGATACTGTATAGATAGATAGATAATAGATATATGATAGATAGATAGATAGATAGGTGATAGATAGATACATAGATGATAGATAGATAGATTGATAGATAGATAGATAGATAGATAGATAGATACTGTTTAGATAGACAGACAGACAGGTAGATAAAATAATTAGACAGATAGATAAAATAGACAGACAGACAGATATATAGATAGATGATATACAGACAGACAGATTGATAGACAGATAGATAGATAGATAGATAGATAGATAGATAGATACTGTATAGATAGATACATTAATAGATAGATAGATAGATAGATAGATAGATAGATAGATAGATACTAGATGGATTGAATTATAGAAAGATAGATGATAGATAAATATTATTAAATACAAAGCAAGCAAAGATGCTTACAATAATTAGCCAATAACATTAACAAAAAGATTATTAGCACAAAATTTAAAAAATCTCAGAGCATGATAAAAGGAAATATTACCGTGGCTGACCACCATGTTTTGGTAAATACCATAGCCATATAAATTATTAGGTAATAAATACATAGATGATGATAAATAAAATACATTAGCTAGATGTATTCAGTATATTTGATAACTAGATAGATAATTAGGTGATAACTATATTGATGATAATTAGATAAATAGGTGATAATGAGGTAAATACATAATTACATAGAGTGACGGGCTATATGTGTAGGGTGACCATATTGCCTCTTTAAAAAGGGACACATATGAAAAATACATATGTCAGGGCTGTTTAAAGAAATCTTTTGTATAAGACTCCTGACATATGTATTTTTCATATGTGCCCCTTCTTATGCTCAGCCTATATATGTGGGTTATCTATATAAATATATCAGGCATAACTAATCAATAGACAGCATTACTCATTTTAACTGAACACAAACAAAAACAAGTCTTAGCACCAAAGAATAACAATGTTCCATCTGATACACCTGTGATTACTCATTTACCCAGTATTTTATTTCTAGGCATCTGCTAACTCATTTGCTAAGCATCACTTTTACAAACAAGCTTTGTCAAATCAGTGAAAGTTTTTCCGCATTTATTTTATGGGCTCGATTTATCAAGCCCTTCGCCTCGCTATGACTGCAGGTTCACTAGAGAACCTGCAGTCAGTATTTATCAAGCCCTTCGTCTCGCTATGACTGCAGGTTCTCACTAGAGAACCTGCAGTCAGTATTTATCAAGCCCTTCGCCTCGCTATGACTGCAGGTTCTCACTAGAGAACCTGCAGTCAGTATTTATCAAGCCCTTCGCCTCGCTATGACTGCAGGTTCTCACTAGAGAACCTGCAGTCAGTATTTATCAAGCCCTTCGCCTCGCTATGACTGCAGGTTCTCACTAGAGAACCTGCAGTCAGTATTTATCAAGCCCTGCGTCTCGCTATGACTGCAGGTTCTCACTAGAGAACCTGCAGTCAGTATTTATCAAGCCCTTCGCCTCGCTATGACTGCAGGTTCTCACTAGAGAACCTGCAGTCAGTATTTATCAAGCCCTTCGCCTCGCTATGACTGCAGGTTCTCACTAGAGAACCTGCAGTCAGTATTTATCAAGCCCTTCGCCTCGCTATGACTGCAGGTTCTCACTAGAGAACCTACAGTCAGTATTTATCAATCCCTTTGCCTCGCTATGACTGCAGGTTCTCACTAGAGAACCTGCAGTCAGTATTTATCAAGCCCTGCGTCTCGCTATGACTGCAGGTTCTCACTAGAGAACCTGCAGTCAGTATTTATCAAGCCCTTCGTCTCGCTATGACTGCAGGTTCTCACTAGAGAACCTGCAGTCAGTATTTATCAATCCCTTCGCCTCGCTATGACTGCAGGTTCACTAGAGAACCTGCAGGCAGTATTTATCAAGCCCTTCGTCTCGCTATGACTGCAGGTTCTCACTAGAGAACCTGCAGTCAGTATTTATCAAGCCCTTCGCCTCGCTATGACTACAGGTTCACTAGAGAACCTGCAGGCAGTATTTATCAAGCCCTTCGTCTCGCTATGACTGCAGGTTCTCACTAGAGAACCTGCAGTCAGTATTTATCAAGCCCTTCGCCTCGCTATGACTGCAGGTTCTCACTAGAGAACCTGCAGTCAGTATTTATCAAGCCCTTCGCCTCGCTATGACTGCAGGTTCTCACTAGAGAACCTGCAGTCAGTATTTATCAAGCCCTTCGCCTCGCTATGACTGCAGGTTCTCACTAGAGAACCTGCAGTCAGTATTTATCAAGCCCTTCGTTTCGCTATGACTGCAGGTTCTCACTAGAGAACCTGCAGTCAGTATTTATCAAGCCCTTCGCCTCGCTATGACTGCAGGTTCTCACTAGAGAACCTGCAGTCAGTATTTATCAAGCCCTTCGCCTCGCTATGACTGCAGGTTCTCACTAGAGAACCTGCAGTCAGTATTTATCAAGCCCTTCGCCTCGCTATGACTGCAGGTTCTCACTAGAGAACCTGCAGTCAGTATTTATCAAGCCCTTCGCCTCGCTATGACTGCAGGTTCTCACTAGAGAACCTGCAGTCAGTATTTATCAAGCCCTTCGCCTCGCTATGACTGCAGGTTCTCACTAGAGAACCTGCAGTCAGTATTTATCAAGCCCTTCGCCTCGCTATGACTGCAGGTTCTCACCAGAGAACCTGCAGTCAGTATTTATCAAGCCCTTCGTCTCGCTATGACTGCAGGTTCTCACCAGAGAAACTGCAGTCAGTATTTATCTAGCCCTTCGTCTCGCTATGACTGCAGGTTCTCACCAGAGAAACTGCAGTCAGTATTTATCAAGCCCTTCGTCTCGCTATGACTGCAGGTTCTCACTAGAGAACCTGCAGTCAGTATTTATCGAGCCCTTCGCCTCGCTATGACTGCAGGTTCTCACTAGAGAACCTGCAGTCAGTATTTATCGAGCCCTTCATCTCGCTATGACTGCAGGTTCTCACCAGAGAACCTGCAGTCAGTATTTATCAAGCCCTTCGCCTCGCTATGACTGCAGGTTCTCACTAGAGAACCTGCAGTCAGTATTTATCAAGCCCTTCGCCTCGCTATGACTGCAGGTTCTCACCAGAGAACCTGCAGTCAGTATTTATCAAGCCCTTCGCCTCGCTATGACTGCAGGTTCTCACCAGAGAAACTGCAGTCAGTATTTATCAAGCCCTTCGCCTCGCTATGACTGCAGGTTCTCACCAGAGAAACTGCAGTCAGTATTTATCAAGCCCTTCGTCTCGCTATGACTGCAGGTTCTCACCAGAGAACCTGCAGTCAGTATTTATCAAGCCCTTCGCCTCGCTATGACTGCAGGTTCTCACTAGAGAACCTGCAGTCAGTATTTATCAAGCCCTTCGCCTCGCTATGACTGCAGGTTCTCACTAGAGAACCTGCAGTCAGTATTTATCAAGCCCTTCGCCTCGCTATGACTGCAGGTTCTCACTAGAGAACCTGCAGTCAGTATTTATCAAGCCCTTCGCCTCGCTATGACTGCAGGTTCTCACTAGAGAACCTGCAGTCAGTATTTATCAAGCCCTTCGCCTCGCTATGACTGCAGGTTCTCACCAGAGAACCTGCAGTCAGTATTTATCAATCCCTTCGCCTCGCTATGACTGCAGGTTCTCACCAGAGAACCTGCAGTCAGTATTTATCAAGCCCTTCGCCTCGCTATGACTGCAGGTTCTCACCAGAGAAACTGCAGTCAGTATTTATCAAGCCCTTCGCCTCGCTATGACTGCAGGTTCTCACCAGAGAAACTGCAGTCAGTATTTATCAAGCCCTTCGTCTCGCTATGACTGCAGGTTCTCACCAGAGAACCTGCAGTCAGTATTTATCAAGCCCTTCGTCTCGCTATGACTGCAGGTTCTCACCAGAGAACCTGCAGTCAGTATTTATCAAGCCCTTCGCCTCGCTATGACTGCAGGTTCTCACCAGAGAACCTGCAGTCAGTATTTATCAAGCCCTTCGCCTCGCTATGACTGCAGGTTCTCACTAGAGAACCTGCAGTCAGTATTTATCAAGCCCTTCGCCTCGCTATGACTGCAGGTTCTCACTAGAGAACCTGCAGTCAGTATTTATCAAGCCCTTCGCCTCGCTATGACTGCAGGTTCTCACTAGAGAACCTGCAGTCAGTATTTATCAAGCCCTTCGCCTCGCTATGACTGCAGGTTCTCACCAGAGAACCTGCAGTCAGTATTTATCAAGCCCTTCGTCTCGCTATGACTGCAGGTTCTCACCAGAGAAACTGCAGTCAGTATTTATCTAGCCCTTCGTCTCGCTATGACTGCAGGTTCTCACCAGAGAAACTGCAGTCAGTATTTATCAAGCCCTTCGTCTCGCTATGACTGCAGGTTCTCACTAGAGAACCTGCAGTCAGTATTTATCGAGCCCTTCGCCTCGCTATGACTGCAGGTTCTCACTAGAGAACCTGCAGTCAGTATTTATCGAGCCCTTCATCTCGCTATGACTGCAGGTTCTCACCAGAGAACCTGCAGTCAGTATTTATCAAGCCCTTCGCCTCGCTATGACTGCAGGTTCTCACTAGAGAACCTGCAGTCAGTATTTATCAAGCCCTTCGCCTCGCTATGACTGCAGGTTCTCACCAGAGAACCTGCAGTCAGTATTTATCAAGCCCTTCGCCTCGCTATGACTGCAGGTTCTCACCAGAGAAACTGCAGTCAGTATTTATCAAGCCCTTCGCCTCGCTATGACTGCAGGTTCTCACCAGAGAAACTGCAGTCAGTATTTATCAAGCCCTTCGTCTCGCTATGACTGCAGGTTCTCACCAGAGAACCTGCAGTCAGTATTTATCAAGCCCTTCGCCTCGCTATGACTGCAGGTTCTCACTAGAGAACCTGCAGTCAGTATTTATCGAGCCCTTCGCCTCGCTATGACTGTATGTTCTCACTAGATAACCTGCAGTCAGTATTTATCGAGCCCTTCGCCTCGCTATGACTGCAGGTTCTCACTAGAGAACCTGCAGTCAGTATTTATCAAGCCCTTCGTCTCGCTATGACTGCAGGTTCTCACTAGAGAAACTGTAGTCAGTATTTATCAAGCCCTTCGACTCGCTATGACTGAAGGTTCTCACTAGAGAACCTGCAGTCAGTATATATCAAGCCCTTCGCCTCGCTATGACTGCAGGTTCTCACTAGAGAACCTGCAGTCAGTATTTATCGAGCCCTTCATCTCGTTATGACTGCAGGTTCTCACTAGAGAACCTGCAGTCAGTATTTATCAAGCCCTTCGCCTCGCTATGACTGCAGGTTCTCACTAGAGAACCTGCAGTCAGTATTTATCGAGCCCTTCGCCTCGCTATGACTGCAGGTTCTCACTAGAGAACCTGCAGTCAGTATTTATCAAGCCCTTCGCCTCGCTATGACTGCAGGTTCTCACTAGAGAACCTGCAGTCAGTATTTATCAAGCCCTTCGTCTCGCTATGACTGCTGGTTCTCACCAGTGAACCTGAAGTCAGTATTTATCAAGCCCTTCGTCTCGCTATGACTGCAGGTTCTCACCAGAGAAACTGCAGTCAGTATTTATCAAACCCTTCGTCTCGCTATGACTGCAGGTTCTCACCAGAGAACCTGCAGTCAGTATTTATCAAGCCCTTCGTCTCGCTATGACTGAAGGTTCTCACTAGAGAACCTGCAGTCAGTATTTATCAAGCCCTTCGTCTCGCTATGACTGCAGGTTCTCACCAGAGAACCTGCAGTCAGTATTTATCAAGCCCTTCGTCTCGCTATGACTGCAGGTTCTCACTTTAGAACCTGCAGTCAGTATTTATCAAGCCCTTCCTCTCGCTATGACTGCAGGTTCTCACCAGAGAACCTGCAGTCAGTATTTATCAAGCCCTTCGTCTCGCTATGACTGCAGGTTCTCACCAGAGAACCTGCAGTCAGTATTTATCAAGCCCTTCGCCTCGCTATGACTGTAGGTTCTCACTAGAAAACCTGCAGTCAGTATTTATCAAGCCCTTCGTCTCGCTATGACTGCAGGTTCTCACCAGAGAACCTGCAGTCAGTATTTATCAAGCCCTTCGTCTCGCTATGACTGCAGGTTCTCACTAGAGAACCTGCAGTCAGTATTTATCAAGCCCTTCGTCTCGCTATGACTGCAGGTTCTCACTAGAGAACCTGCAGTCAGTATATATCAAGCCCTTCGTCTCGCTATGACTGCAGGTTCTCACTAGAGAACCTGCAGTCAGTATATGACTGCAGGTTCTCACTAGAGAACCTGCAGTCAGTATTTATCAAGCCCTTCGCCTCGCTATGACTGCAGGTTCTCACTAGAGAACCTGCAGTCAGTATTTATTAAAAGTGATCCCTTGAATTCAGTAATTCTCACTAGATAACCTGCAGTCAGTATTTATCGAGCCCTTCGCCTCGCTATGACTGCAGGTTCTCACTAGAGAACCTGCAGTCAGTATTTATCAAGCCCTTCGTCTCGCTATGACTGCAGGTTCTCACTAGAGAAACTGTAGTCAGTATTTATCAAGCCCTTCGTCTCGCTATGACTGCAGGTTCTCACCAGAGAAACTGCAGTCAGTATTTATCTAGCCCTTCGTCTCGCTATGACTGCAGGTTCTCACCAGAGAAACTGCAATCAGTATTTATCAAGCCCTTCGTCTCGCTATGACTGCAGGTTCTCACTAGAGAACCTGCAGTCAGTATTTATCAAGCCCTTCGCCTCGCTATGACTGCAGGTTCTCACTAGAGAACCTGCAGTCAGTATTTATCGAGCCCTTCGCCTCGCTATGACTGTATGTTCTCACTAGAGAACCTGCAGTCAGTATTTATCGAGCCCTTCATCTCGCTATGACTGCAGGTTCTCACCAGAGAACCTGCAGTCAGTATTTATCAAGCCCTTCGCCTCGCTATGACTGCAGGTTCTCACTAGAGAACCTGCAGTCAGTATTTATCAAGCCCTTCGCCTCGCTATGACTGCAGGTTCTCACCAGAGAACCTGCAGTCAGTATTTATCAAGCCCTTCGCCTCGCTATGACTGCAGGTTCTCACCAGAGAAACTGCAGTCAGTATTTATCAAGCCCTTCGCCTCGCTATGACTGCAGGTTCTCACCAGAGAAACTGCAGTCAGTATTTATCAAGCCCTTCGTCTCGCTATGACTGCAGGTTCTCACCAGAGAACCTGCAGTCAGTATTTATCAAGCCCTTCGCCTCGCTATGACTGCAGGTTCTCACTAGAGAACCTGCAGTCAGTATTTATCGAGCCCTTCGCCTCGCTATGACTGTATGTTCTCACTAGATAACCTGCAGTCAGTATTTATCGAGCCCTTCGCCTCGCTATAACTGCAGGTTCTCACTAGAGAACCTGCAGTCAGTATTTATCAAGCCCTTCGTCTCGCTATGACTGCAGGTTCTCACTAGAGAAACTGTAGTCAGTATTTATCAAGCCCTTCGTCTCGCTATGACTGCAGGTTCTCACTAGAGAACCTGCAGTCAGTATTTATCAAGCCCTTCGACTCGCTATGACTGAAGGTTCTCACTAGAGAACCTGCAGTCAGTATATATCAAGCCCTTCGTCTCGCTATGACTGCAGGTTCTCACTAGAGAACCTGCAGTCAGTATTTATCGAGCCCTTCATCTCGCTATGACTGCAGGTTCTCACTAGAGAACCTGCAGTCAGTATTTATCAAGCCCTTCGCCTCGCTATGACTGCAGGTTCTCACTAGAGAACCTGCAGTCAGTATTTATCGAGCCCTTCGCCTCGCTATGACTGCAGGTTCTCACTAGAGAACCTGCAGTCAGTATTTATCAAGCCCTTCGCCTCGCTATGACTGCAGGTTCTCACTAGAGAACCTGCAGTCAGTATTTATCAAGCCCTTCGTCTCGCTATGACTGCAGGTTCTCACCAGAGAACCTGAAGTCAGTATTTATCAAGCCCTTCGTCTCGCTATGACTGCAGGTTCTCACCAGAGAAACTGCAGTCAGTATTTATCAAACCCTTCGTCTCGCTATGACTGCAGGTTCTCACCAGAGAACCTGCAGTCAGTATTTATCAAGCCCTTCGTCTCGCTATGACTGAAGGTTCTCACTAGAGAACCTGCAGTCAGTATTTATCAAGCCCTTCGTCTCGCTATGACTGCAGGTTCTCACCAGAGAACCTGCAGTCAGTATTTATCAATCCCTTCGTCTCGCTATGACTGCAGGTTCTCACTTTAGAACCTGCAGTCAGTATTTATCAAGCCCTTCCTCTCGCTATGACTGCAGGTTCTCACCAGAGAACCTGCAGTCAGTATTTATCAAGCCCTTCGTCTCGCTATGACTGCAGGTTCTCACCAGAGAACCTGCAGTCAGTATTTATCAAGCCCTTCGCCTCGCTATGACTGTAGGTTCTCACTAGAAAACCTGCAGTCAGTATTTATCAAGCCCTTCGTCTCGCTATGACTGCAGGTTCTCACCAGAGAACCTGCAGTCAGTATTTATCAAGCCCTTCGTCTCGCTATGACTGCAGGTTCTCACTAGAGAACCTGCAGTCAGTAATTATCAAGCCCTTCGTCTCGCTATGACTGCAGGTTCTCACTAGAGAACCTGCAGTCAGTATATATCAAGCCCTTCGTCTCGCTATGACTGCAGGTTCTCACTAGAGAACCTGCAGTTAGTATTTATCAAGCCCTTCGTCTCGCTATGACTGCAGGTTCTCACTAGAGAACCTGCAGTCAGTATTTATCAAGCCCTTCGCCTCGCTATGACTGCAGGTTCTCACTAGAGAACCTGCAGTCAGTATTTATCATGCCCTTCGCCTCGCTATGACTGCAGGTTCTCACTAGAGAACCTGCAGTCAGTATTTATCAAGCCCTTCGCCTCGCTATAACTGCAGGTTCTCACTAGAGAACCTGCAGTCAGTATTTATCAAGCCCTTCGCCTCGCTATGACTGCAGGTTCTCACTAGAGAACCTGCAGTCAGTATATATCAAGCCCTTCGTCTCGCTATGACTGCAGGTTCTCACTAGAGAACCTGCAGTCAGTATTTATCAAGCCCTTCGTCTCGCTATGACTGCAGGTTCTCACTAGAGAACCTGCAGTCAGTATTTATCAAGCCCTTCGCCTCGCTATGACTGCAGGTTCTCACTAGAGAACCTGCAGTCAGTATTTATCAAGCCCTTCGCCTCGCTATGACTGCAGGTTCTCACTAGAGAACCTGCAGTCAGTATTTATCAAGCCCTTCGCCTCGCTATGACTGCAGGTTCTCACTAGAGAACCTGCAGTCAGTATTTATTAAAAGTGATCCCTTGAATTCAGTAATTCTCACTAGATAACCTGCAGTCAGTATTTATCGAGCCCTTCGCCTCGCTATGACTGCAGGTTCTCACTAGAGAACCTGCAGTCAGTATTTATCAAGCCCTTCGTCTCGCTATGACTGCAGGTTCTCACTAGAGAAACTGTAGTCAGTATTTATCAAGCCCTTCGTCTCGCTTTGACTGCAGGTTCTCACTAGAGAACCTGCAGTCAGTATTTATCAAGCCCTTCAACTCGCTATGACTGAAGGTTCTCACTAGAGAACCTGCAGTCAGTATATATCAAGCCCTTCGCCTCGCTATGACTGCAGGTTCTCACTAGAGAACCTGCAGTCAGTATTTATCGAGCCCTTCGCCTCGCTATGACTGCAGGTTCTCACTAGAGAACCTGCAGTCAGTATTTATCAAGCCCTTCGCCTCGCTATGACTGCAGGTTCTCACTAGAGAACCTGCAGTCAGTATTTATCAAGCCCTTCGTCTCGCTATGACTGCAGGTTCTCACCAGAGAACCTGAAGTCAGTATTTATCAAGCCCTTCGTCTCGCTATGACTGCAGGTTCTCACCAGAGAAACTGCAGTCAGTATTTATCAAACCCTTCGTCTCGCTATGACTGCAGGTTCTCACCAGAGAACCTGCAGTCAGTATTTATCAAGCCCTTCGTCTCGCTATGACTGAAGGTTCTCACTAGAGAACCTGCAGTCAGTATTTATCAAGCCCTTCGTCTCGCTATGACTGCAGGTTCTCACCAGAGAACCTGCAGTCAGTATTTATCAAGCCCTTCGTCTCGCTATGACTGCAGGTTCTCACTTTAGAACCTGCAGTCAGTATTTATCAAGCCCTTCCTCTCGCTATGACTGCAGGTTCTCACCAGAGAACCTGCAGTCAGTATTTATCAAGCCCTTCGTCTCGCTATGACTGCAGGTTCTCACCAGAGAACCTGCAGTCAGTATTTATCAAGCCCTTCACCTCGCTATGACTGTAGGTTCTCACTAGAAAACCTGCAGTCAGTATTTATCAAGCCCTTCGTCTCGCTATGACTGCAGGTTCTCACCAGAGAACCTGCAGTCAGTATTTATCAAGCCCTTCGTCTCGCTATGACTGCAGGTTCTCACTAGAGAACCTGCAGTCAGTATTTATCAAGCCCTTCGTCTCGCTATGACTGCAGGTTCTCACTAGAGAACCTGCAGTCAGTATATATCAAGCCCTTCGTCTCGCTATGACTGCAGGTTCTCACTAGAGAACCTGCAGTTAGTATTTATCAAGCCCTTCGTCTCGCTATGACTGCAGGTTCTCACTAGAGAACCTGCAGTCAGTATTTATCAAGCCCTTCGCCTCGCTATGACTGCAGGTTCTCACTAGAGAACCTGCAGTCAGTATTTATCATGCCCTTCGCCTCGCTATGACTGCAGGTTCTCACTAGAGAACCTGCAGTCAGTATTTATCAAGCCCTTCGCCTCGCTATGACTGCAGGTTCTTACTAGAGAACCTGCAGTCAGTATTTATCAAGCCCTTCGCCTCGCTATGACTGCAGGTTCTCACTAGAGAACCTGCAGTCAGTATATATCAAGCCCTTCGTCTCGCTATGACTGCAGGTTCTCACTAGAGAACCTGCAGTCAGTATTTATCAAGCCCTTCGTCTCGCTATGACTGCAGGTTCTCACTAGAGAACCTGCAGTCAGTATTTATCAAGCCTTTCGCCTCGCTATGACTGCAGGTTCTCACTAGAGAACCTGCAGTCAGTATTTATCAAGCCCTTCGCCTCGCTATGACTGCAGGTTCTCACTAGAGAACCTGCAGTCAGTATTTATCAAGCCCTTCGCCTCGCTATGACTTCAGGTTCTCACTAGAGAACCTGCAGTCAGTATTTATTAAAAGTGATCCCTTGAATTCAGTAATTTGTAGATCCTCCTTTAGCAACAACAACCTCCACCAGTGTTTTCTGTAGCTGCTTATAAGACTTGCACAACGTTGAGGATAAGTTTTGTACCATCCCTCCCTACAAATCAGTTTAAGTTCATCACTTTTTCTGTGTTGTCTTGTGGCCCTCCTCAGGTCATGCCATAGCATCTCTCTTAAGCTTACGGTCATGGGCTGCAGCTCTGATATTCTCCTGTAAAACATATTGATACACTTTTGTATTCATTGTTCCCTCAATGATTACAGCAAAGCAGCCATAAACCATTGTGCCCCCTCTACTATGCTTCACATTACGATATGGTTTTGGTGTTTCTGTGCAGTGCCCTTTTCCTTCCACACATAGGACCAGATTACAAGTGACGCTCTAATGATAGCACGGGTCACAATAAGCAATATCGCTGGACCCTGCTAACTTTAGCGTGCAACTTAATATTACAAATCCAAGGTAAATCCCAATTACAAAGGAGAAAGGTTAATGTGACCGAAATTTCTCCAGCGCAACCTATACTTTCAATGGATATAGCACTCATATTACAGGTTGAAACGCGCTCGAGTGAAAGCCAAAACTGTTCTAGAATATTTAGCGCGACTTGAGACTTGAACTAAAGTGTAAGAACTCAAAAACAAATATTTACCACTTGTAATCTGGCCGATAGTGTTGTGCATTTTTGACAGAACGTTCAACTTTTGTCTCCAAAAGTAGCAACCGTCCAACATTTTCTCCATTTGTAGAAAAATTGGTCTTTAAAGTGATGAACGCCCATGTCTTTAGCAGGGTTTTGTAACCGTTCCCAGCTTTGTGCATCTCTATATTGGTTCTTCTAAGGTCCTGTAAACATAATTGTGATCAAGTCATGGTTCACACTAACCAATCTTTCTTGAGAATAATTGTGTCAGTAACCAGGCTTTGTGTGCCTTTATTTAAAAGGGCAGGGCACCTGTGCGACCAACACTTACACTCAAATCTCCTTAATTGAGACACCTAAGTCCAAATAGCTTTTGGAGAAGTTAATAATACAAAGGTTGACTTTCTTTTTCAGCCTCCACTGTGAACGATTACTCAATGGGCCCGATTCATCAAGCTCCGAATGGAGCTTGATGCAGCTGTTTCCGTGCGAGCCTTCAGGCTCACCGGAAACAGGAGTTAAGAAGCAGCGGTTTTATGACCGCTGCTCCATAACTCGTCCACCTGCTCTGAGGCAGCGGACATCAATCCACCCGATCATATACGATCGGGTTGGTTGACACCCCCTGCTAGCGGCCGATTGGCCGTGAATCTGCAGGTGGTGGCATTGCACAAATAGTTCCTTCTGAACTGCTTGTGCAATGATAAATGCCAACAGCGTATGCTGTCGGCAATTATCGATGCGCGGCAGACATGATTGCTACAGCTGATCATGTCTGTTCGCACCATGATAAATCTACCCCAATGTCTTCAATAAACATTTAATAAGTACATCTGAGTGATATGAGTTTAGTCAGATTGTGTTTGTCTATAATTGTTAGATGAAGATCAGATCACATTTTATGAGTGATCAATGAAGAAATCCAGGTAATTCCTAAGGATTCACAAACTTTTTTTGCAACCTTAAGCTCCAAGATGGTGGTGCCAAATACAGTATGAAAATGTGAAGCTTGACCAATCATCACCATTAAGGGGTTAAAATCAGATAAAACTGTTTGTTTTAAATTACAGTCTCTTATAGCCTTGTCAGTGGTTTGTGATTATAAAGTTAGAAGTGTATGGCGGTGATCGTGCGAACAGGATCCTCCACGCTCCATGGCTCCACGGTTGCCGGTCTTCAGTTCAGCACTCCGAGATTAAGATAGAAAAGGTTGCTGCGATGGAAGATGTCGCCGCTTGGAAGAAGACTTCACCGCCGGACTTCAGACACTGTAAATACCTATCTGGGTGTTAGACTTTGGCTTTTTGTTAGTTTTTATTTTTTAGATTAGGGATTTAATGGGCAATTGTTAAAGAGCTGAATGCCCTTTTAAGGGCAGTAAAAGAGCTGAATGCCCTTTTAAGGGCAGTAAAAGAGCTGAATGCCCTTTTAAGGGCAATACCCATACAAATGCTCCTTTAGGGCCAATGGGTAGTTTAGGAGTTTTTAGTGTTGTTTTTTTTTTATTTTGGGGGGTTTGGTGGGTGGGGGAGTTTAACTGTCAGGGGGAAACAATCGGCTAGATTACGAGTTGTGCGTTAGGTTTAAAAAGCAAAGTTAAGAGGTCCTAACGCTGCTTTTTAACGCCCGCAGGTACAGGTCTACTGCTCACTTTTTTGGCGAGACTTGGAAATACCGCAAATCCACTTACGTAAATTGCGTATCCTCTTTTTTCAATGGGACTTGCATAGCGCCGGTAAAAAGTGAGCGGTAGACCCTCTCCTGTCAAGACTGGTACCGCATTTTAAAGTCAGTAGTTAAGAGTTTTACACTACAACGCCGTAGCATTAAACTCTTAACTAAAGTGCTTAAAAGTACACTAACACCCATAAACTACCTATTAACCCCTAAACCAAGGCCCTCCCACATCACAAACACTAAAATAAAAATTTTAACCCCTAATCTGCCGAACCGGACATTGCCGCCACTATAATAAACATTTTAACCGTGAAACCGCCGCATTCCCTGCGCAAACATTAGTTAAATATTATTAACCCTTAATCTGCCTACCATCGCCGACACCTACCTACATTTATTAACCCCTAATCTGCCACCCCCAACGTCGCCGCCACTATACTAAAGTTATTAACCCCTAAATCTAAGTCTAACCCTAACCCTAACACCCCCTAACTTAAATATAATTAAAATAAATCTAAATAAAAATTCCTATCATTAACTAAATAATTCCTATTTAAAACTAAATACTTACCTATAAAATAAACCCTAAGCTAGCTACAATATAACTAATAGTTACATTGTAGCTAGCTTAGGATTTATTTTTATTTTACAGGCAAGTTTGTATTTATTTAAACTAGGTAGAAAAGTTATTAAATAGTTATTAACTATTTAATAACCACCTAGCTAAAATAAATACAAAGTTACCTGTAAAATAAAACCTAACCCAAGTTACACTAACACCTAACATTACACTATAATTAAATTATTTCCCTAAATTAAATACAATTAAATACAATTAAATAAAATTAGCTAAAGTACAAAAAACAAACAAACACTAAATTACAGAAAATAATAAACAAATTACAAGATTTTTAAACTAATTACACCTAATCTAATCCCCCTAACAAAATAAAAAAGCCCCCCCAAAATAAAAAAAGCCCTACCCTACACTAAATTCCAAATAGCCCTTAAAAGGGCCTTTTGCGGGGCATTGCCCCAAAGTAATCAGCTCTTTTACCTGTAAAAACATTACAAATCCCCACAACATTAAAACCCACCACCCACGCAACCAACCCTACTCTAAAACCCACCCAATACCCCCTTAAAAAAACCTAACACTAACCCCTTGAAGATCACCTTACCGGGAGAAGTCTTCATCCAACCGGGCCGAAGTCCTCAACGAAGCTGGGAGAAGTCTTCATCCAAACTGGGTGAAGTGGTCCTCCTGACGGGCAGAAGTCTTCATGCAGACGGCATCTTCTATCTTCATACATCCAGCGTGGAGCGGGTCCATCTTCAAGACATCTGACGCGGAGCATCCTCTTCATCCGACGGCTAAGACTGAATGAAGGTTCCTTTAAATGACGTCATCCAAGATGGCGTCCTTTCAATTCCGATTGGCTGATAGAATTCTATCAGACAATCGGAATTAAGGTAGAAAAAATCCTATTGGCTGATACAATCAGCCAATAGGATTGAGCTCGCAGTCTATTGGCTGATTGGAACAGCCAATAGAATGCCAGCTCAATCCTATTGGCTGATTGCATCAGCCAATAGGATTTTTTCTACCTTAATTCCGATTGGCTGATAGAATTCTATCAGCCAACCGGAATTGAAGGGACGCCATCTTCGACAACGTCATTTAAAGGAACCTTCATTCAGTCTTAGCCCTCGGATGAAGAGGATGCTCCACGTTGGATGTCTTGAAGATGGACCTGCTCCGCGCTGGATGGATGAAGATAGAAGAAGCCGTCCGAATGAAGACTTCTCCCGGCTTCGTTGAGGACTTCGGCCCGGTTGGATGAAGACTTCTCCCGGTAAGGGGATCTTCAAGGGGTTAGTGTTAGGTTTTTTTAAGGGGGTATTGGGTGGGTTTTAGAGTAAGGTTGGTTGTGTGGGTGGTGGGTTTTTTTTTAATATATATATTTTTATTGAGGTTATAGGAAATATTACAGAGAATGTTCATCAATTGACAGTTAGAGTGTAACAGCGGAACATATATAGTATACTCAAAAACATAGTAAAGAAATAAAAATATAACAGTTCTGAGCATGGATTCTATGCTTCTCCAGAAGAGTAACTAATCAGTATCTATGTAATATGGAAGTATATCTGGTATTCTTATTGTACAAATTGTGAGTAAAGAAGTTTGTAACCAATAACTAGTCAGCAAAAGTAGTATTGTAAGATATGAATAACTGGTAGAACCACAAATGATAATTAAACCTCATTTTTATATTATACGAATAATAGAACTGGTTTCCACATTGCGACTCATGCGGTTATTTAATAGAAGAAAAGGAAAATTGGGGCAAGTGGAGGTTAGCTGTTGTTTGGTCGCTTTTGGACCAAGTTGGCGAGAAGGGGGAAAAGGAGTTCAGCGGGCAAGAGCCGCTCTGAGTGGAGTGGGGGAGGGGGAATGGGGGGGCGGAGCCTTAGGATTTATCAAAATAATAAAGTGCGAGAGGTGGATATAGAGCATATTATAGAGCTAAAGGGATGGACTAGAAGGGACAAGCTGTTGTTTATGTAGTTAATAGGGGGTAACAGGAGTTGCTCAGGGTATAGTAATTTATATGCGTAGTTGAGGGGCTTTCGATGAGATGAATAAGGGTAGTTCTTAAGAAAGTTATGTGGAAGGGGGGGATATTAGTATGTATGGAATATAAGGGACTTCTGGATGAGCTCCTCTCCTGGGGAAATGTCAGCTATAGACGATGCAGGAAAAAGGAGAAGGGGTATGACCCGCAGGCAACCAGTACCGGCGGGAAAGGGAGGAGAGGGGCCCAGCAGTAACAGATAATTCGTACAAGCCATAAATTCACTTCAGAGAAAATCATTTTCTTGAAAAATAACGATAATAAGGTTTGCAATATAACTCTCATATATATCCTTAGTATATAAAAGATGGGAGCTATAGATAGGAGTGGCATCACAAATGAGACTGTCTCTGTAAGGCCCTGGCTGGCATGATATTAGCTAGTTTATGTAGTATGCATCACCCAAAAGCATTCAACAATAACAATGAAGGGGTTAATTTTTAATGCACAGAACAGTGTTTGGGCCTTAGGATCAAGCAGTTTGAAATAGCCAAAGTTATAGGCACCATCTAAGATGCTAGTGTCATTCTAATATAATTGTATAATACCTCATGCTGAAAACAGTATATATTGGCTGTAAATAAAGATGGCAAATATGTAGTTGTTATCAAAGGCATGCAAGTTAGCTAACTGGCATAGAGACTAAGTCAGGATCTTTAAAATTAGCAAACCATAAGATTTTAGGGTGGCACTCTGCTAACACTAGGGATAGAGTTAAACAGCTGTGTTTAAAGTTAGCAATACATGCCGGCATTACCAGTAAGGAACAGGCTTGACATAATACCAATAAACATATTTAAAATTGTGCCCCAACATATAACCAGCTAGTTAATTTAAGATCATTCGATGTGAGCAGTGTAGGCAATACCTATGATAGTTATATTTTCTAACAAGCAAGTCATACTATAATATATCCATGATAACAGTGCCAAGTTATATACTTAATGAACCCAACTGAAGATCAAGGAGAGTCTGTACTAACATGCCACTTGAATTAAATCACTCCAGGTAACATAAGTAAAATTCTCAGCACGCCACACTGCCTCGGCCGCTGGCAGTGCGGGAGGATGCCGAGATATACTGGGGTCTCTGGGAGCAATATTCTAATGTAATGCAACAGAACACTTTCCACCATAACCCCCTGTAACATAAGGATGTATCCATGTACAATCATATAAATCAAACACTCATATCCTCACAGCCAGTAACCCCCAAAATTGCTACAGCTAGGGATAGGGATAGTTAGCATATGTAATATTAGCATATTGCAGTAATATTGGCAATTTGTAGAACTATAGGCAAATATGTCCTAGCAAGATAAAATTATGTATCAGAGTTTATCATAGTAAAAGCAGTTATAGTGGTATGCAAACATATTAAATGTATGCTGATAGTAGGGCTTTACATGTGAGGCCCCCTCTACAATGCAATTGTGTATTGGACAGGGAATCTAAGTACTGAAGGGAATCTGTGCTAATTGCAAGAGCCTGTAGAGCTGTATTAGGAGCTTAACTATTATTATATGGAGGGTTAAACCTAATCTAACTCCAATAGTAGCAAGCACTATGTGGCATGAAAATCTATATGCTAACTGCAAAAATGATAGGTTTTGTGAGACGACATAAAAAACAGTTAAAATTCAACAAGCATAACTTAGTGTTAAAAGTGCTAGTGTATAATTAGTGCGCCAATGGTCTGAAAATCCACTGTCTGTATGACAGTGAGACACAATCACAGTGTTAAAAATCTAAATATATAACTATACGATACAAATCGTCATAGAAAAATACCCCAATCAAATTATATTAGGATACAAAAGAATTCTTAAGAAACAAATGAATTCTTCTTAGATATTAAAAGTGATAACATAATATAGTGGTGTCTTTGCAGCAAACACCCCAAAATAATAAGGTGATGAACCTGCAAGGCACTGTAAATAATGAACACAACAATGTGATAGAATTGTAAAATATTATAGTGAAAAAGTCCCAATGATCAAAGTTCAAAGTGTTACATATATGATGGGCGTAATGTCCAAATCACAGTAGGCAGGCTCTTCTCCAAAAGATCCCTGTTGGTGACCCAGGGGTGGATACTATATAGAAAAAAAGATAAAAGAAGGCGCCAACATAGTGCGGTTACCAATGGGATGGAACACGCTTAGTAAATAATACCGGGTACTCACAGGATGAAAGACACTTGAGAAGTGTCACAGGTGCCTCCTGGACTCTCAGAGTTGTCCAGCTAACTCCCACTCCACTGTGGTGGTAAGGTTCCGCTTGTCTCTACCGATTAGGATGGCTCCGCTAGTGGTTGTGGCTCCCAGCCAGTATTCCAATAGGACTCTCTTGCGGTTTCCCCAAATCCAGCTATCCAGTTAAAATCCGTGCTCTCCGGTGAGAGGTGATACAGCAAGGATAAAAGTGGTTTGTGACGGTGGTAACAAACTACAATATTGCCTTTAAAAATATCAGAAAAGAAAGTTCGTGGCTGCAGTAATAAAATCAAAAAAAGACTTTATTTACACAACGTTTCTCGGTCTGTACGTGACCGTTTCCTCAGGTGCATAAGTGTATAAAAAATGATAGGTTTTGTGAGACGACATAAAAAACAGTTAAAATTCAACAAGCATAACTTAGTGTTAACTAAATGAGAAAAAAAAACAAACAAAAAACTGTTCGTATCTATCCAGCATCAGAAGGGTTCTTTTGCAGCCAGCAGCTACTCTATTGAGGTTCTACAATAGATAGATACTGAACAATCCTATGACATATATGTAATAAGCTAATATTGAGATTATTCCTTAAGGGAGCATATCTGAACAGCGTCAGTGAAAAGTCAGGACACAGAAGCAGTGAGCGAGTGACAAGGCACCCTGTAGTATAAAGTCCTCTGCAAGGTCCAAGCTAACCTACACCACTCCTCTGTAAACAATAAGTCCCAGCGTAATAGATTATGGATAGGAGGGTAGGGTTAAAGATTTGCCACCTTGAACCGGGAAGTATGTATGTGCCAGGAGAGCCTCGGTACTCATATGATCCACAGAGCATGAATAAACGAGTCTCATAGCCTCCAATGTACCGCCCAGAATGGCCACTCACCCTCTGCAGAAATCGGTATTGGGCATCTGTACCCATGAAGTACTTTAGAAATCCATTTCCCCGTAGAACGTCAGTAGGTTCTGATGTGATGATGTAACTGTCGGATGTATATAGAATAGGCTTCACCTCTGCTTCCCTCGCTCGTGAGAGCATTAGCTGGGTGTTATCTCGATACTCTGTGTAGGAGGGACAGCATTCTTCTGCCTTGCATGTTCCATGTTGCCTGTCGGCTTCTGCACCTCTCGCCATCTTGAAATTATGTGCGTCATCTTCCAATAGTTGGGGTCTAAGTAAATGCCTAAGTTCAACAAAGTTATTAGTTAACTGAAGATCTAAGCTTCTGAGGAACGCTTGAATCTCAGAGCAAGTTACCTCTTCCATGTTGTAGGGATGGTCCGCAAGGACAGTGTTAGATTTGCAGCTGACGATGTTTAAAATAGTCTAATACCGGACCCCCAACAGGTTGTCTGCGCAGCTTATTGCAGCTCAGCCAAGAACAGGGTAGAGACTATTGGTCTATGGATTGTTCCAGATAGATGCTCTCGAGCCCATTTGGAGCTTCCATATCGGCTGATGGCTCGATTTCTTTCTGTGTGGTAGGAACTGACCTAGCTATGAAGGCCCCAGCTAGACGCATTGTTGTGAAAACAGATGCCGATCCATAGGCTTTTTATGTGGTCCACTCAATCTCCAAACTCTAACAGGAAGCGTCCTCAGATACAGAATTTCTTAATCTCAAGAAATGATATAACAGTTTAAGATCCAACTTATCTTTTCATAAGTTTTTGGGATATATTAGAAGCTGATGCTATAGAGCTCTACAAATATGCGGCCATCTTAGTCAGAGCCGGCTCCGCCCCCCCTGGGTGGTGGGTTTTAATGTTGGGGGGGATTTGTAATTTTTCTTACAGGTAAAAGAGCTGATAACTTTGGGGCAATGTCCTGCAAAAGGCCCTTTTAAGGGCTATTTGTAATTTAGTGTAAGAAAGGGCTTTTTTTATTTTGAGGGGGCTATTTTATTTTGTTAGGGGGATTAGATTAGGTGTAATTAGTTTAAAAATCTTGTAATTTGTTTATTATTTTCTGTAATTTAGTGTTTGTTTGTTTTTTGTACTTTAGCTAATTTTATTTAATTGTATTTAATTGTATTTAATTTAGGGAAATAATTTAATTATAGTGTAATGTTAGGTGTTAGTGTAACTTGGGTTAGGTTTTATTTTACAGGTAACTTTGTATTTATTTTAGCTAGGTAGTTATTAAATAGTTAATAACTATTTAATAACTATTCTACCTAGTTAAAATAAATACAAACTTGCCTGTAAAATAAAAATAAATCCTAAGCTAGCTGCAATGTAACTATTAGTTATATTGTAGCTAGCTTAGGGTTTATTTTATAGGTATTTAGTTTTAAATAGGAATTATTTAGGTAATGATTTATTTAGATTTATTTTGATTATATTTAAGTTAGGGGGTGTTAGGGTTAGGGTTAGACTTAGGTTTAGGGATTAATACATTTAGTATAGTGGCGGCGACGTTGGAGGTGGCAGATTAGGGGTTAATAAATGTAGGTAGGTGGCGGCGATGTTAGGGCTGGCAGATTAGGGGATAATAATATTTAACTAACGTTTACGAGAGGGGAGTGCAGCGGTTTAGGGGTTAATATGTTTATTATAGTGGCTGCGACGTTGGGGGCGGCAAATTAGGGTTTAATAAGTGTAGGTAGGTGGCGGCGACATTAGGGGCGGCAGAGTAGGGGTTAATAAATATAATGTAGGGTTCGGCGATGTTGGGGGCAGCAGATTAGGGGTTCATAAGTATAATGTAGGTGGCGGCGATGTCCAGAGCGGCAGATTAGGGGTTAATAATTATAATGTAGGTGTCAGCAATGTCAGGGTGGCAGATTAGGGGTTAATAAGTGTAAGATTAGGGGTGTTTAGACTCTGGGTTCATGTTAGGGTGTTAGGTGTAGACATAAAATGTATTTCCCCATAGGAATCAACAGGGCTGCGTTAGTGAGCCTTACGCTGCTTTTTTGCAGGTGTTAGATTTTTTTTCAGTCGGCTCTCCCCGTTGATTCTTATGGGGAAATTGTGCACGAGCATGTTACACCAGCTCACCGCTAACATAAGCAGCGCTGGTATTGGAGTGCGGTAATGAGCAAAATTTTGCTCAACGCTCACTTCTTGTCTGGTTTGTAAAAACCCATAATACCAGCGCTGTCTGTAAGTGAGCGGTGAGCATAAACTGCTCGTTAGCTCCGCACAGCCTCTAACGCAAAACTCGTAATCTAGGTGTTAGTTTTTTTAAATGTAAAAGAGCTGTTTAATTTAGGGCAATGCCCTACAAAAGTCCCTTTTAAGGGTTACTGGCAGTTTATTCTTAGATTAGGGGGTGTTTTTATTTTGGGGGGGGGCTTTTTTTATTTTTATATGGATATTGGATTAGGTTTATTTTTTTATTTTGGATAATTCTGTTTTATTTTTTTCTGCAATTGTAGACTTTTTTTATTTTTTGTAATTTAATCTTAGGTTTAATTTTTTAATTAATGTTAGGTTTTGTATTTTAATTGTAATTTAGGATTTAACATTTTAATTGTAATTTAGGATTATTTTAATTTATGTAATAGGGTTAATTTAGGGGGGGGGTGAGGTTAGGGGGCATAGTGATTAGTTATTTGCGTTGTGGATTAGGGGTTAATAGTTTAACTAGCTAGATTGCGTTGTGGGGGCATGGCCGATTAGGGGTTAATAATTTAACTAGCTAATAGATTTATTATAAGTTGCGACATGGGGGGATGGTAAATAGAGGGGTTTTGACATTTTGGGTTAGGTTTCAATGGGAAAAAGGTGAGCTGGATATAATTTTTGTTACTGTATCAGCTGCCTCTAACGGTTTGTGTGCTCTGTCTGTGAGAAAGTCATTAGCAAGAGGTAAGTGCTCTGTCTGTGAGAAAGTCATTAGCAAGAGGTAAGTGCTCTCTCTGTGAGAATGTCATTAGCAAGAGGTAAGTGCTCTGTCTGTGAGAAAGTCATTAGCAAGAGGTAGGTGCTCTGTCTGTGAGATTGTCATTAGCAAGAGGTAAGTGCTCTGTTTGTGAGAATGTTATTAGCAAGAGGTAAGTGCTCTGTCTGTGAGAAAGTCATTAGCAAGAGGTAAGTACTCTGTTAGTGAGAATGTCATTAGCAAAAGGTAAGTACTCTGTCTGTGAGAATGTCATTAGCAAGAGGTAAGTACTCTGTCTGTGAGAATATCATTAGCAAGAGGTAAGTGCTCTGTCTGTGAGAAAGTCATTAGCAAGAGGTAAGTACTCTGTGAGAATAATATTAGCAAGAGGTAAGTGCTCTCTCTGTGAGATTGACATTACAAGAGTTAAGTGCTCTGTTTGTGAGAATGTTATTAGCAAGAGTAAGTGCTCTCTCTGTGAGAATGTCATTAGCAAGAGGTAAGTGCTCTCTCTGTGAGAATGTCATTAGCAAGAGGTAAGTACTCTGTCTGTGAGAATGCTATTAGCAAGAGGTAAGTGCTCTGTCTGTGAGAATGCTATTAGCAAGAGGTAAGTGCTCTGTTTGTGAGAATGTCATTAGCAAGAGGTAAGTACTCTGTCTGTGAGAATGTCATTAGCAAGAGGTAAGTACTCTGTCTGTGAGAATGCTATTAGCAAGAGGTAAGTACTCTGTTAGTGAGAATGTCATTAGCAAAAGGTAAGTACTCTGTCTGTGAGAATGTCATTAGCAAGAGGTAAGTACTCTGTCTGTGAGAATGTCATTAGCAAGAGGTAAGTAATCTGTCTGTGAGAATGTCATTAGCAAGAGGTAAGTACTCTGTCTGTGAGAATGTCATTAGCAAGAGGTAAGTACTCTGTGAGAATGTTATTAGCAAGAGGTAAGTGCTTTGTCTGTGAGAACGTCATTAGCAAGAGGTAAGTACTCTGTGAGAATGTCATTAGCAAGAGGTAAGTACTCTGTTTGTGAGAATGTCATTAGCAAGAGGTAAGTACTCTGCTTGTGAGAATGTTATTAGCAAGAGATAAGTGCTCTGTCTGTGAGGATGTCAATAGCAAGAGGTAAGTACTCTGTTTGTGAGATTGTCATTAGCAAGAGGTAAGTACTCTGTTTGTGAGAATGTCATTAGCAAGAGGTAAGTACTCTGTTTGTGAGAATGTTATTAGCAAGAGGTAAGTGCTCTGTCTGTGAGAATGTCATTAGCAAGAGGTAAGTACTTTGTCTGTGAGAATGTCATTAGCAAGAGGTAAGTACTTTGTCTGTGAGAATGTCATTAGCAAGAGGTAAGTACTCTGTTTGTGAGAATGTTATTAGCAAGAGGTAAGTGCTCTGTCTGTGAGGATGTCATTAGCAAGAGGTAAGTACTCTGTCTGTGAGATTGTCATTAGCAAGAGGTAAGTACTCTGTCTGTGAGAATGTCATTAGTAAGAGGTAAGTACTCTGTCTGGGAGATTGTCATTAGCAAGAGGTAAGTGCTCTCTCTGTGAGAATGTCATTAGCAAGAGATAAGTACTCTGTGAGAATATCATTAGCAAGAGGTAAGTACTCAGTGAGAATGTCATTAGTAAGAGGTAAGTGCTCTGTCTGTGAGAATGTTATTAGCAAGAGGTAAGTGCTCTGTCTGTGAGAATGTCATTAGCAAGAGGTAAGTGCTCTGTCTGGGAGAATGTTATTAGCAAGAGGTAAGTGCTCTGTCTGGGAGAATGTTATTAGCAAGAGGTAAGTGCTCTGTCTGGGAGAATGTTATTAGCAAGAGGTAAGTACTCAGTGAGAATGTCATTAGTAAGAGGTAAGTGCTCTGTCTGTGAGAATGTTATTAGCAAGAGGTAAGTGCTCTGTCTGTGAGAATGTCATTAGCAAGAGGTAAGTGCTCTGTCTGGGAGAATGTTATTAGCAAGAGGTAAGTGCTCTGTTTGTGAGACTGTCATTAGCAAGATGTAAGTACTCTGTCTGTGAGAATGTCATTAGCAAGAGGTAAGTACTCTTTCTGTGAGATTGTCATTAGCAAGGTGTAAGTACTCTGTCTGTGAGAATGTCATTAGCAAGAGGTAAGTGCTCTGTTTGTGAGAAAGTCATTAGCAAGAGGTAAGTGCTCTGTCTGTGAGATTGTCATTAGTAAGAGGTAAGTACTCAGCAAGAATGTTATTAGCAAGAGGTAAGTGCTCTGTCTGTGAGAACGTCATTAGCAATAGGTAGGTGCTCTGTCTGTGAGATTGTCATTAGCAAGAGGTAGGTGCTCTGTCTGTGAGATTGTCATTAGCAATAGGTAGGTGCTCTGTCTGTGAGATTGTCATTAGCAAGAGGTAAGTACTCTATCTGTGAGATTGTCATTAGCAAGAGGTAAGTGCTCTGTCTGTGAGAACATCATTAGCAATAGGTAGGTGCTCTGTCTGTGAGATTGTCATTAGCAAGTGGTAGGTGCTCTGTCTGTGAGATTGTCATTAGCAATAGGTAGCTGCTCTGTCTGTGAGAATGTCATTAGCAAGAGGTAAGTGCTCTGTCTGTGAGATTGTCATTAGCAAGAGGTAATTACTCTGTCTGTGAGATTGTCATTAGCAAGAGGTAGGTGCTCTGTCTGTGAGATTGTCATTAGCAATAGGTAGGTGCTCTGTCTGTGAGAATGTCATTAGCAAGAGGTAAGTGCTCTGTTTGTGAGAATGTCATTAGCAAGAGGTAAGTGCTCTGTTTGTGAGAATGTCATTAGCAAGAGGTAAGTGCTCTGTTTGTGAGATTGTCATTAGCAAGAGGTAAGTGCTCAGTAGATGTGCATAGGATTGTGGGGTCATTTGAGGGCTGACTTCACCCAGACCACTGGTGCCTCCTTAACACAACAGCCAGATAAGAAGCAGTGATGAGCTGGTCTGTGCTGTACCTCTGTCCCACTAAACAGCCTTCAGAATACTGATATGTGAACCACAGGAGCCAGGCAGCCCCGGGGGCAGAGGCTGTGAGATCATGAAACCCATAGTGTAGGGGACAATGTATGCCTGGCTGGCTAACCTACTGTACAGAGTCACTTACCATATAGCAGAGTCACTTACTGTATTGTAGTGTCACCTACCTTATAACAGAGTCACTTACTGCATGGCGGTGTCACATATCGTATAGCAGAGTCACTTAGTGTACAGCAGAGTCACTTACTGTTTAGTAGTGTTACCTACCATATAGCAGTGTCACTTACTATATGGCAGAGTCACTTACGGCTAGATTTAGAGTTTTGTCGGTAACGACCCGTGTAGCTAACGCTGGCTTTTTTCTGGCCGCACCTTTAAAATAACTCTGGTATTGAGAGTCCACAGAATGGCTGCGTTAGGCTCCAAAAAAGGAGCGTACAGCATATTTAACGCCACTGCAACTCTCGATACCAGAGTTGCTTACGGAAGCGGCCAGCTTCAAAAACGTGCTTGTGCACGATTCTCTCATAGGAAACAATGGGGCTGTTTGAGCTGAAAAAAAACCTAACACCTGCAAAAAAGCCGCGTTCAGCTCCTAACGCAGCCCCATTGTTTGCTATGGGGAAACACTTCCTACGTCTGCACCTAACACTCTAACATGTACCCCGAGTCTAAACACCCCTAACCTTACACTTATTAACCCCTATTCTGCCGCCCCCGCTATCGCTGACCCCTGTATATTATTTTTAACCCCTAATCTGCCGCTCCGTAAACCGCCGCTACTTACATTATCCCTATGTACCCCTAATCTGCTGCCCCTAACACCGCCGACCCCTATATTATATTTATTAACCCCTAATCTGCCCCCCACAACGTCGCCTCCACCTGCCTACACTTATTAACCCCTAATCTGCCGAGCGGACCGCACCGCTATTATTATAAAGTTATTAACCCCTAATCCGCCTCACTAACCCTATAATAAATAGTATTAACCCCTAATCTGCCCTCCCTAACATCGCCGACACCTAACTTCAATTATTAACCCCTAATCTGCCGACTGGAGCTCACCGCTATTCTAATAAATGTATTAACCCCTAAAGCTAAATCTAACCCTAACACTAACACCCCCCTAAATTAAATATAATTTTAATCTAACGAAATTAATTAACTCTTCTTAAATAAATTATTCCTATTTAAAGCTAAATACTTACCTGTAAAATAAATCCTAATATAGCTACAATATAAATTATAATTATATTATAGCTATTTTAGGATTAATATTTATTTTACAGGTAACTTTGTATTTATTTTAACCAGGTACAATAGCTATTAAATAGTTAAGAACTATTTAATAGCTAAAATAGTTAAAATAATTACAAATTTACCTGTAAAGTAAATCCTAACCTAAGTTAAAATTAAACCTAACACTACACTATCAATAAATAAATTAAATAAAATACCTATAATTATCTACAATTAAACCTAACACTACACTATCAATAAATAAATTAAATACAATTCCTACAAATAAATACAATGAAATAAACTAACTAAAGTACAAAAAATAAAAAAGAACTAAGTTACAAAAAATAAAAAAATATTTACAAACATTAGAAAAATATTACAACAATTTTAAACTAATTACACCTACTCTAAGCCCCCTAATAAAATAACAAAGCCCCCCAAAATAAAAAAATGCCCTACCCTATTCTAAATTACTAAAGTTCAAAGCTCTTTTACCTTACCAGCCCTGAACAGGGCCCTTTGCGGGGCATGCCCCAAGAAGTTCAGCTCTTTTGCCTGTAAAGAAAAACATACAATACCCCCCCCCAACATTACAACCCACCACCCACATACCCCTAATCTAACCCAAACCCCCCTTAAATAAACCTAACACTAAGCCCCTGAAGATCTTCCTACCTTATCTTCACCATACCAGGTTCACCGATCGATCCAGAAGAGCTCCTCCGATGTCCTGATCCAAGCCCAAGCGGGGGGCTGAAGAGGTCCATGATCCGGCTGAAGTCATCATGCATAGCAGTGTCACTTACCATATAGCAGTCACTTAGTGTACAGCAGAGTCACTTACCTTATAGCAGAGTCACTTACTGTATTGTAGTGTCACCTACGTTATAGCAGAGTAACTTACTTTATAACAGAGTCACTTACTGCATAGCAGTGTCACTTATCATATAGCAGAGTCACTTAGTGTACCTCAGAGTCAGTGTCACATACCATATAGCAGAATCACTTAGTGTACAGCAGAGTCACCTACTGTATAGTAGTGTCACCTACCATATAGCAGAGTCATTTGTGTACAGCAGAGTCAATTACTGTATTGTAGTGTCACCTACCTTATAGCAGAGTCACTTACTGCATATCAGTGTCACTTACCATATAGCAGAGTCACTTAGCATACAGCAGAGTCACTTACTGCATAGCAGTGTCACTTACCATATAGCAGAGTCGCTTAGTGTACAGCAGAGTCACTTACTACAAAGCAGTGTCACTTACCATATAGCAGTCACTTAGTGTACAGCAGAGTCACTTAGTGTACAGCAGAGTCACCTACCTTATAGCAGAGTCACTTACTGTATTGTAGTGTCACCTACCTTATAGCAGAGTATCTTACTTTATAGCAGAGTCACTTACTGCATAGCAGTGTCACTTACCATATAGCAGTCACTTAGTGTACAGCAGAGTCACTTACTGTATTGTAGTGTCACCTACCTTATAGCAGAGTCAATTACTGTATTGTAGTGTCACCTACCTTATAGCAGAGTCACTTACTGTATAACAGAGTCACTTACTGCATAGCAGAGTCACTTACTGTATAGCAGAGTCACTTACTGAATAGCAGAGTCACTTACTGTATAGCAGAGTCACTTAGTGTACAGCAGTCACCTACTATATAGTAGTGTTACATACTGTACAGCAGAGTTACTTACCGTATAGTAGTGTCACATACTGTATAGCAGAGTTACTTAGTGTACAGCAGAGTCACTTACTGTATTGTAGTGTCACCTACTGCATAGTAGTGTCACCTACCATATAGTAGAGTCACTTAGTGTACAGCAGAGTCACTTAGTGTACAGCAGAGACACCTACTGTATAGTAGTGTCACCTACCATACAGGGAGTGCAGAATTATTAGGCAAATGAGTATTTTGACCACATCATCCTCTTTATGCATGTTGTCATACTCCAAGCTGTATAGGCTCGAAAGCCTACTACCAATTAAGCATATTAGGTGATGTGCATCTCTGTAATGAGAAGGGGTGTGGTCTAATGACATCAACACCCTATATCAGGTGTGCATAATTATTAGGCAACTTCCTTTCCTTTGGCAAAATGGGTCAAAAGAAGGACTTGACAGGCTCAGAAAAGTGAAAAATAGTGAGATATCTTGCAGAGGGATGCAGCACTCTTAAAATTGCAAAGCTTCTGAAGCGTGATCATCGAACAATCAAGCGTTTCATTCAAAATAGTCAACAGGGTCGCAAGAAGCGTGTGGAAAAACCAAGGCGCAAAATAACTGCCCGTGAACTGAGAAAAGTCAAGCGTGCAGCTGCCAAGATGCCACTTGCCACCAGTTTGGCCATATTTGGAGTGCCCAAAAGCACAAGGTGTGCAATACTCAGAGACATGGCCAGGGTAAGAAAGGCTGAAAGACGACCACCACTGAACAAGACACACAAGCTGAAACGTCAAGACTGGGCCAAGAAATATCTCAAGACTGATTTTCCTAAGGTTTTATGGACTGATGAAATGAGAGTGAGTCTTGATGGGCCTGATGGATGGGCCCGTGGCTGGATTGGTAAAGGGCAGAGAGCTCCAGTCTGACTCAGACGCCAGCAAGGTGGAGGTGGAGTACTGGTTTGGGCTGGTATCATCAAAGATGAGCTTGTGGGGCCTTTTCGGGTTGAGGATGGAGTCAAGCTCAACTCCCAGTCCTACTGCCAGTTTCTGGAAGACACCTTCTTCAAGCAGTGGTACAGGAAGAAGTCTGCATCCTTCAAGAACAACATGATTTTCATGCAGGACAATGCTCCATCACACGCGTCCAAGTACTCCACAGCGTGGCTGGCAAGAAAGGGTATAAAAGAAGAAAATCTAATGACATGGCCTCCTTGTTCACCTGATCTGAACCCCATTGAGAACCTGTGGTCCATCATCAAATGTGAGATTTACAAGGAGGGAAAACAGTACACCTCTCTGAACAGTGTCTGGGAGGCTGTGGTTTCTGCTGCATGCAATGTTGATGGTGAACAGATCAAAACACTGACAGAATCCATGGATGGCAGGCTTTTGAGTGTCCTTGCAAAGAAAGGTGGCTATATTGGTCACTGATTTGTTTTTGTTTTGTTTTTGAATTTCAGAAATGTATATTTGTGAATGTTGAGATGTTATATTGGTTTCACTGGTAAAAATAAATAATTGAAATGAGTATATATTTGTTTTTTGTTAAGTTGCCTAATAATTATGCACAGTAATAGTCACCTGCACACACAGATATCCCCCTAAAATAGCTATAACTAAAATCAAACTAAAAACTACTTCCAAAACTATTCAGCTTTGATATTAATGAGTTTTTTGGGTTCATTGAGAACATGGTTGTTGTTCAATAATAAAATTAATCCTCAAAAATACAACTTGCCTAATAATTCTGCACTCCCTGTCACTTAGTGTACAGCAGAGTCACTTACCGTATAGCAGTGTCACTTATTGTATAGCAGAGTCACTTAGTGTACAGCAGAGTCACTGTATAGTAGTGTTACCTACCATATAGCAGTATCACTTACTGTATAGTAGAGTCACTTAGTGTATAGTAGTGTCACTTACCGTATAGCAGAGTCACTTAGTGTATAGCAGTGTAACTTACCATATAGCAGTGTCACTTACTGTATAGCAGAGTCACTTAGTGTACAGCAGAGTCACTTACTGCATAGTAGTGTTACCTACCATATAGCAGTGTCACTTACTGTATAGCAGAGTCACTTAGTGTATAGCAGTGTCACTTACCGTATAGCAGAGTCACTTACTGTATAGCAGTGTCACTTACCGTATAGAAGAGTCACTTACCGTATAAAACAGTCACTTACTGTATAGCAGTGTCATTTTCTGTATGGCAGTGCTAATCATAGTAAGGAAGAGTCGCTTACCATATAGCAGTGTCACTGCCGTGCCTCTCACAGTAAGATAGTGTTAGCTCTTTTTCTGCCCAACCCTAATCTAAAAATAAAGCCCACCCAATAAACCTTAAAAAACCATAACACTAACACCCGAAGATCCACTTACAGTTTTTGAAGACTTCCATCCTCAACGAAGCCGACAGAAGTCCTCAACGAATCGGCAAAAGTCTTCATCCAGACGGCATCTTCTATCTTCATCCATCCGGTGTGGAGCGGCTCCATCTTCAAGACATCCAGAGCGGAGCATCCTCTTCAATCGACGCCTTCTTGAACAATGAATTCTCCTTTAAATGACGTCATCCAAGATGGCATCCCTTGAATTCCGATTGGCTGATAGAATTCTATCAGCCAATCGGAATTAAAGGTGAAAAAATCCTATTGGCTGATCCAATCAGTACAATAAAAAATTACTAAATTACAAAAAAAAATAAACACTAAGTTACAAAAAACCCCCCACTAAGTTACAAAAAATAAAAAACACTAAGTTCCAAAAAAATGAAAAACCACAGTATCAAAAATAAAAAAGAATTACACCTAATCTAATAGCCCCATCAAAATAAAAAGCCCCCCAAAATAAAAAAAACCTAGCCTACAGTAAACTACCAATGGCCCTGAAAAGGGCCTTTTGCGGGGCCTTGCCACAAAGAAATCAGCTCTTTTACCTGTAAAAAAACAAAACAACACCCCACCAACAGTAAAACTCACCACCGAACTAACCAACCCCTCCCAAATAAAAACCCTATCTAAAAAACACTAAATTCGCCATTGCCCTGAAAAGGCATTTGTATGGACATTGCCCTTAAAAGGGCAATTAACTCTTTTACTGCCCAGACCCTACTCTAAAAATAAAACCCACCTTAAATAAACCTAACACTAACTCCTGACGATCCACTTACAGTTCTTGAAGTTCCACTTGAAAGATCCATCCAGTCTGCAAGAAGTCTTCATCTGCATGGCCTCTTCCATCTTCATCCAGCCGGCGAAGTCTTCATCCATGCGGCCTCTTCTATCTTCAACCATCGGGCGAGAAGCGGGTCCATCCTAAAGACATCCGGAGAGGGTTCATCCTGAAGACATCCGACGAGGAGCTCCTCTTCAATACGGTCTCCGCCGTAATCTGAATCTTGAATGCAAGTTATGTCATCCAAGAAGGCGTCCCTTGCATTCCTATTGGCTGAAAGGTTCCAATCAGCCAATAGGATTAGAGCTGCTAAAATCCTATTGGCTGTTCCAATCAGCCAATAGGATTTGAGCAGCTCTCATCTTTTCAGGGCAATGGGGAGCTTAGGTTTTTTTAGATAGGGTTTTATTTGGGGAGGGTTGGTTGTGTGGGTGGTGGGTTTTACTGTTGGGGAGTTGTATTTATTTTTACAGGTAAAAGAGCTGATTCCTTTTAAGGGCCATTGGTAGTTTATTGTAGGCTAGGGTTTTTTTTTTTTGGTTTTTTTTTTGGGGGGGGGGGGGTTTATTTTGATAGGGCTATTTAGATTAGGTGTAATTCTTTTTTATTTTTGATACTGTTTTTTTAATTTTTTGTAACAGTGTTTATTTTTTTGTAATTTAGTAATTTTTTATTGTAGATTGAAATAATTTGAGAAGGGTTAGGTTTTTAAAAATGTATTATAGTTAATTTAATTGGTAGTTTAATGTAATTTTAGTATAATAGTTAGGGTAGGTTAATTAATAGTTTAATATAGTTTAATTTAATTCAAAAGGTAAGTTTAAATTTATTATAAGATAGGGATGTTGTAATTTTAATGTAAAGTTAGCGGGTTGTTAGGTTAAGGGGTTAATATCTTAATTTAGTTTATGGCGATGTGGGGGGCTGGCGGTTTATGGGTTACTAGGTTTAGTAAGTGGTAGAGATGTGGGAGGCCAGGGGTTTTGGGGTTAATACATTTATTTCGTTGCGGTGGGGTCCGGTGGCGGCGGGATAGGGGTTAATAACTTTATTAAAGTTGCTGCGGGGTCTGGGAGCGGCGGGATAGTGATTAAACATTTTAATATAGTGGCGGTGTTTAGTGACAGGGTATAAATAAAGTTGGTAAAAAGCCGAATAGCAGCGAGATCGATGACTGCTAGTTAACAATAGTCTGATGCTCGTTGCCCCGTACTTGGTGCGCGGCTTTTTGACGGCTTTTTTAATAAATAAGGAGAGCGTATTCAGGTCCGCGGTCGTGATGTTAGGCGATGTTAGGCGAGCGTATTGGTGCCGTCGAATGCAAGAAAGTTGACGGCTTGATAGATAGGCCTCAGCGTATCTGCAGACGTATGTGTCACACAAGTCACTGTGTGTATCTCATGTCATTCACACAAGTCACTGTGCTGCCTCTCTACAGGGACATATAATAAAACAGCCTCTGGGTAAACATACAGACAAACCATATAACACAGGGTTGTATAAATGAAACGCTAATCAATTACTGCAGAACATGAAGGGACCAGCACAGCTTGTTATGTAACAATATCTCACCTAATGCTCAGCCAGCAGTGAGCCAGAGATACTGACACAAAGCTAATTAATGGACTGATAAATTATTTTTATGGGTGGTGTAAAAGTTAATAATCCTTCAGGTACGGAGGCACAAGAATTGTGCTTATCAATTGGGTTAGTGTGAGTAACTGTGTGTATATACAGCTGTTTGTCAGTGTGTGTGCATGTGTGCAAGTGTGTGTAACAGTGTGTGTATTAGCTGTGTATCAGTGTGTGTATGTGTGCAATTGTGTGTGTGTGACAGTGTGTGTACCAGCTGTGTATCAGTGTGTGTATGTGTGCAAGTGTGTGTGTGACAGTATGTGTATTAGCTGTGTATCAGTGTGTGTATGTGTGCCAGTGTGTGTGTATGACAGTGTGTGTACCAGATGTGTATCAGTGTGTGCATGTGTACAAGTGTGTGCGTGACAGTGTGTGTATTAGCTGTGTATCAGTGTGTGTATGTGTGCAAGTGTGTGTGTGTGACAGTGTGTGAACCAGCTGTGTATCAGTGTGTGTATGTGTGCAAGAGTGTGTGTGTGACAGTGCGTGTATCAGTGTATAACTGTGTATGTGTGCGCGCAATTGTGTGTGTTGCTGTGTACAAGTTGTATATTTGTGTGACTGTGTGCGTAACAGTTGTGTGCCAGTGTGTGACTGTGTGTACTAAGTGTGTGACAGTGCGTGTATCAGTGTATAACTGTGTGTGTGTTTGTATAACTGTGTGTACCAACTGTGGGCCAGATTACAAGTGGAGCACTAAATATTGCTTTCATGAAAGCAATACTTGTGCTGCACTGTGTAATACCAGCACACGCTAATGTGCACTAGTATTCCAAGTTCACAGGAATTGCTGGGAAGCATTGCACTCACAAGAGTGCGCTTCCATAGGCTCCTATCAGTTAGAGACGGCATCAGAAGTTCAGCGCAGCGAAGGGGTAAGTAGCGCAGCAATGGCAGCAATTTTAAATATATATGTATGTGATTATATATATATATATATATATATATATACAGGCAGAACACCAGAGGAACAAATATAGTATTGCTGGAAACCACATCTCATGGGAAGAAAGCTGTTGTTTCACCGGCTTTAGTAGAAAAATATCCTTATAGCAAATGAAGAAAACAATGTTCCAAAGACAATTGCAAGTAGAGTTAAAAAAGACAACAATCTAGTACACAGCACTAGTAAAAACAGTTACAAGTTCATATGTATTGAATCCATTAAAATGTACAATTCGCAGGACATGTTGTGAGGAGTGTAGGTACAAACAGTACAATTCCCACGTCAACTGACGCGTTTCACGCCTCTGTGGCCCTTTCTCCAAAATATCAGTATGTGTTCCCATTGTGTTTCATGTGTGACTATGTGTGTGTCAGCTGTGTGTCAGTATGTGACAGTATGTGCACCAGTTGTGTGACAGGGTGTGACTATGAGGGATATTTATCAAGCCGTCAACTATGCTGCATTCGCTGGCACCAATATGCTCGCCTAACATCGCCGAACATTGCGGCCGCGGACCTGAATACGCTTTCCATATTTATTAAAAAAGCTGTCAAAAAGCCGCGCACCAAGTACGGGATGATGAGCAGCGGACTGTTATTAACTAACAGTCATCAATCTCGCTGCTATTCAGCTTTTTCCCAACATTATTTATAACCTATCATTAAACACTGCCACTATACTAATATGTTTAACCCCTATCCCGCCGCTCCCGGAGCCCACCGCAACTCTAATAAAGTTATTAACCCCTATGCCGCTGCTCCTGGAGCCCACCACAACTCTAATAAAGTTATTGACCCCTATGCCTCTGCTCCCGGAGCCCACCGCAACTAACTAAATGTATTAACCCCAATCCCTCCGCTCCCAGTGCCCACTGCAAATAAATAAATGTATTAACCCCTAAACCCCTGGCCTCCCACATCACTACCACTTACTAAACCTATTAACCCATAAACCGCCAGCCCCACACATCGCCATGAACTAAATTAAGCTATTAACCCCTAAACCTAACAACCCGCTAACTTTACATTAAATATTAACTCATCCCTATCTTATAATAAATTTAAACTAACCTTTAGAATTAAAATAAACTATATTAAACTATTAATTAACCTACCCTAACTATTATACTAAAATTACATTAAACTATATTAAACTACTAATTAACCTCCACTAACTATTATACTACAATTACATTCAACTACAAATTAACTATATTATATATTTAAAAACCTAACCCTACTCAAGTTATTTAAATCTACAATAAAGAATTACTAAGTTATAAAAAAAAATAACAACTAAGTTATACAAAATAAAAAACACTGTTACACAAAATAAAAAATAAATGATCAAATATTTAAACTAATTACACCTAATCTAATAGCCCTATCAAAATAAAAAAGCTCCCCAAAATTAAAAAAGCCTAGCCTACAATAAACTACCAAAGGCCCTTGAAAGGGCCTTTTGGGGGGTATTGCCCAAAAGAAATCAGCTCTTTTACCTGAAAAAAAAATACAAACACCCCCCAACAGTTAAACCCACCACTCACACAACCAAACCCCCCAAATAAAATCCTATCTAAAAAACCTAAGCTCCCCATTGCCCTAAAAAAGGGCATTTGTATGGGCATTGCCCTTAAAAGGGCATTTAGCTCTTTTTCCGCCCAAAGTCCCTAAGCTAAAATTAAAACCCACCCAATAAACCCTTAAAAAACCTAACACTAATCCCCAAAGATCCACTTACAGTTTTCGAAGACCAGACATCCATCCTCATCCAAGTGGCAGAAGTCCTCAGCGAAGCCGGCAGAAATCTTCATCCAAGTGGGCCGAAGTCTTCATCCAACTGGGCAGAAGTCTTCATCCAGACGGCATCTTCTATCTTCAGCCATCCGGCACGGAGCGGCTCCATCTTCAAGACATCCGTCTCGGAGCATCCTCTTCTTACGATCTCCACTGAAGAATGAAGTTTTCTTTAAATTACGTCATCCAAGATGGCGTCTCTTACATTCCGATTGGCTGATAGAATTCTATCAGCCAATAGGAATTAAGGTGGAAAAAATCCTATTGGCTGTTGCAATCAGCCAATAGGATTTTTTCCACCTTAATTCTATTAGCCAATCGGAATGTAAGAGACGCCATCTTGGATGACGTCATTTAAAGGTAACTTCATTCTTCAGCGGCGATCATAAGAAGAGGATGCTCCGAGCCGGATGTCTTGAAGATGGAGCCGCTCTGCGCCGGAAGGATGAAGATAGAATATGCCGTCTGGATGAAGACTTCTACCCGGTTGGATGAAGACTTCGGCCCGCTTGGATGAAGATTTCTGCCGGCTTCGCTGAGGACTTCTGCTGCTTGGATGAGGATGGATGTCCGTTCTTCGAAAACTGTAAGTGGATCTTCGGAGGTTAGTGTTAGTTTTTTTTAAGGGTTTATTGGGTGGGTTTTAATTTTAGGTTAGGGACTTTGGGCGGAAAAAGAGCTAAATGCCATTTTAAGGGAAATGCCCATATAAATGCCCTTTTCAGGACAATGGGGAGCTTAGGTTTTTTAGATAGGGTTTTTATTTGGGGGGTTTGGTTTTGTGGGTGGTGGGTTTTACTGTTGGGGGTGTTTGTATTTTATTTTACAGGTAAAAGAGCTGATTTCTTTGGGGCAATGCCCCGCAAAAGGCCCTTTTAAGGGCTATTGATAGTTTATTGTAGGCTAGGGTTTTTTATTTTGGGGGGGTTATTTTAATAGGGCTATTAGATTAGGTGTAATTAGTTTAAATATTTGATCATTTCTTTTTTATTTTGTGTAACTTAATGTTTTTTATTTTGTGTAACTTAGTGTTTTTTATTTTGTGTAACTTAGTTGTTATTGTTTTGTAACTTAGTAATTATTTATAGTAGATTTAAATAACTTGAGTAGGGTTAGGTTTTTAAATATGTTATATAGTTAATTTAATTTGTAATTATTATTTTACTATAATAGTTAGGGTAGGTTTATTAAGAGTTTAGAATTAGTTTATTTTAATTCTACAGGTAAGTTTAAATTTATTATAAGATTGGGATGAGTTAATATTTAATGTAAAGTTAGCGGGTTGTTAGGTTTAGGGGTTAATAGCTTAATTTAGTTTATGGCGATGTGTGGGCTGGCGGTTTAGGGGTTAATAGGTTTAGTAAGTGGTAGTGATGCGGGAGGCCAGGGGTTTAGGGGTTAATACATTTATTTAGTTGCGGTGGGCTCCAGGAGCGGCGGGAGAGGGGTTAATAACTTTATTAGAGTTGTGGCGGGCTCCGGGAGTGTCAGAATAGGGGTTAATATATTTATTTAGTTGCAGCGGTGTCGGGGAGCAGCAGAATAGGGGTTAATATATTTATTTAGTTGCAGTGGTGTAGGGGAGCAGCAGAATAGGGATTAATATATTTATTTAGTGTCAGGGAGAGGCAGGATAGGGATGTTTAGACCCGGGGCTTATGTTAGGGTGTTAGGTGTAAACGTAATTTGTTTTCTAGCATAGAAACATGGCAGCATCGAACATGAGCATTTGCTGCTTTCAAACTCCCATTGATTCCTATGGCATCCGCGGCCTCCAGGATGGCGGATTGAAAACTAGGTACACTGGGCCAGAATAGTGGCGAGCATACCTGTTTCGAAATTTGATAACTTGCAAAAGTTGTCAGATAGTGCCGCCGAATTTGTATTTGGAACATCTGTAATGACGTAAGCATCGATCTGTGTTGGACTGAGACCGGCGGATCGTATGTTATGTCACAAATTTCAACTTTTGCCGGTCTGTAGGCTTTGATAAATATGTCGAATCAGGCTCACCACAATTACGCTGCGGAATTCCAGCGTATTTGCGGTTGACGGCTTGATAAATAGGCCTCTGTGTGTGCCAGCTGTATGTCAGTATGTGATAGTATGTGCACCAGTTGTGTGACAGTGTGTGACTATGTGTGTGCCAGCTGTGTGTTAGTATGTGACAGTATGTGCACCAGTTGTGTGACAGTGTATGGCTGTGTGTCAGTATGTGATAGTATGTGCATCAGTTGTGTGACAGTGTGTGACTATGTGTGTGCCATCTGTGTGTTAGTATGTGACAGTATGTGCACCAGTTGTGTGACAGTGTGTGACTATGTGTGTGCCAGCTGTGTGTCAGTATGTGACAGTATGTGCATCAGTTGTGTGACAGTGTGTGACTATGTGTGTGCCAGCTGTGTGTCAGTATGTGATAGTATGTGCATCAGTTGTGTGACAGTGTGTGACTATGTGTGTGTGCCTGCTGTGTGTCAGTATGTGACAGTATGTGCATCAGTTGTGTGACAGTGTATTACTATGTGTGTGCCAGCTGTGTGTCAGTATGTGATAGTATGTGCATCAGTTGTGTGACAGTGTGTGACTATGTGTGTGCCAGCTGTGTTTTAGTATGTGACAGTATGTGCACCAGTTGTGTGATAGTGTATTACTATGTGTGTGCCAGCTGTGTGTCCGTATGTGATAGTATGTGCACCAGTTGTGTGACAGTGTGTGACTATGTGTGTGCCAGCTGTGTGTTAGTATGTGATAGTATGTGCATCAGTTGTGTGACAGTGTGTGACTATGTGTGTGCCAGTTGTGTGACAGTGTGTGACTATGTGTGTGCCAGCTGTGTTTTAGTATGTGATAGTATGTACACTAGTTGTGTGACAGTGTGTGACTATGTGTGTGTGCCTGCTGTATGTCAGTATGTGCAGTATGTGCACCAGTTGTGTGACAGTGTATGACTATGTGTGTGCCAGCTGTGTGTCAGTATGTGATAGTATGTGCACCAGTTGTGTGACAGTGTATGGCTGTGTGTCAGTATGTGATAGTATGTGCATCAGTTGTGTGACAGTGTGTGACTATGTGTGTGCCAGCTGTGTGTTAGTATGTGACAGTATGTGCACCAGTTGTGTGACAGTGTGTGACTATGTGTGT
This sequence comes from Bombina bombina, assembly GCF_027579735.1. Taxonomy (NCBI): domain Eukaryota; kingdom Metazoa; phylum Chordata; class Amphibia; order Anura; family Bombinatoridae; genus Bombina; species Bombina bombina. The sequence continues at coordinate 14,891,293 of NC_069508.1, forward strand.
GCCAGCTGTGTGTCAGTATGTGACAGTATGTGCATCAGTTGTGTGACAGTGTGTGACTATGTGTGTGCCAGCTGTGTGTCAGTATGTGATAGTATGTGCATCAGTTGTGTGACAGTGTGTGACTATGTGTGTGTGCCTGCTGTGTGTCAGTATGTGACAGTATGTGCATCAGTTGTGTGACAGTGTATTACTATGTGTGTGCCAGCTGTGTGTCAGTATGTGATAGTATGTGCATCAGTTGTGTGACAGTGTGTGACTATGTGTGTGCCAGCTGTGTTTTAGTATGTGACAGTATGTGCACCAGTTGTGTGATAGTGTATTACTATGTGTGTGCCAGCTGTGTGTCAGTATGTGATAGTATGTGCACCAGTTGTGTGACAGTGTGTGACTATGTGTGTCCCAGCTGTGTGTTAGTATGTGATAGTATGTGCATCAGTTGTGTGACAGTGTGTGACTATTTGTGTGCCAGCTGTGTTTTAGTATGTGATAGTATGTGCATCAGTTGTGTGACAGTGTGTGACTATGTGTGTGCCAGCTGTGTTTTAGTATGTGATAGTATGTACACTAGTTGTGTGACAGTGTGTGACTATGTGTGTGTGCCTGCTGTATGTCAGTATGTGCAGTATGTGCACCAGTTGTGTGACAATGTGTGACTATGTGTGTGTGCCAGCTGTGTGTCAGTATGTGATAGTATGTGCACCAGTTGTGTGACAATGTGTGACTATGTGTGTGCCAGCTGTGTGTCAGTATGTGATAGTATGTGCACCAGTTGTGTGACAGTGTGTGACTATGTGTGTGCCAGCTATGTGTAAGTATGTGACAGTATGTGCACCAGTTGTGTAACAGTGTGTGACTATGTGTGTGTGCCAGCTGTGTGTCAGTAGTATGTGATAGTATGTGCACCAGTTATGTGACAGTGTGTGACTATGTATGTGTGCCAGCTGTGTGTCAGTATGTGACAGTATGTGCACCAGTTGTGTGACAGTGGGTGACTATGTGTGTGCCAGCTGTGTGTAAGTATGTGACAGTATGTGCACCAGTTGTGTGACAGTGTGTGACTATGTGTGTGTGCCAGCTGTGTGTCACTATGTGATAGTATGTGCACCAGTTATGTGACAGTGTATGACTATGTGTGTGCTAGCTGTGTGTCAGTATGTGATAGTATGTGCACCAGTTGTGTGACAGTGTATGACTATGTGTGTGCTAGCTGTGTGTCAGTATGTGATAGTATGTGCACCAGTTGTGTGACAGTGTGTAACTATGTGTGTGTGTATCTTTGTGTCTGTGTTGTCAGTGTGAAAACCAGCTGAGTGACAGTTTCTAATTTTAATAGCATATACACTTTATATTTTGTATTTTATTTTTAATTACAAATAATCAGGTGTTGTGCAAATGATACAGTTGTTTAAATCTGTTGTTTGCAGATTGTGCATCGGTTGAGTCTGACACATCTGGCAATGAGGAATGTTTGGTATCTTGCTATAGGGTCTCTCAGTGTAGTGTCCATGGGGACATAGGATAAGCCAGTCCCACCAGGGTTTTTACACAGTAGTATGACATTACAGGACTCTCTTCAGTCTCTTACCATAATCAAATGACAAGACAATAAACTATGTGTAAAGTAGAGAGGACATTGATTGGTAAACATGGTATTGCTTGGCAAGAGCGCAGACACGTCTGACTACAAATGACCCAAGTGAATCTCTATTGTCCTGTGGGTTTTATAGCAGAGCCTGACACTAATCCTTTTATTTTAGGCTTTTACAGCTTATTTGTATGTTAGGTTAACAAGTAACAGCTAATATGTAACAAAAGCACAGAGTCTGATAACCCCCCAACTTATTAACCTGAAATACAGAGCTGCTTTCCCCTCAAGTCTCTCACTGGTCATGGGTCCAGGAAATCCCACCCTGAGAAAAAAAAGAAAGAAACCCATTGGGGTCCCCCCACTGCACACCAAAGGCAGATTACAGCTACACACCTTGTGGGGATAATGCACTTGTGCAAAGGTAAAAACAGATGGCCCCTGTGTGTATGGAAACAAAAAACATTACAATATTGTACAAAAAGCGCTGGTACTGTGCAGCAAATGTCCCAGTTATTCTGATAGTTCACAGCACTTATTATGTCTACAGTACCTAATCTGCCCTGTGGAGTCCTGATATTTTATTTCTGCAGCCACTATCACAGCTTGCAGAGCTTTCTGCGTCTGTATCATAATAACTCCTCAAGGACTCGATTAGATGGAGACAGGATGGTCACCGCACAGGGAACGGATACTGCGAAATATGGGCAAAGTTTATCTGGAATAGAGGAAAAGAGGCAAATTGTCCTGGAAATGCACAACGTGCATATCTTAGTAGCCTCACATAATATCCAACTGCCTACCTACCCTCATATAAATAACTATGTACCCTCATATAAATATCTACCCCTCACATAATATCCAACTGCCTACCTACCCTCATATAAATAACTATGTACCCTCATATAAATAACTATGTACCCTCATATAAATATCTACCACTCACATAATATCCAACTGCCTACCTACCCTCATATAAATAACTATGTACCCTCATATAAATATCTACCCCTCACATAATATCCAACTGCCTACCTACCCTCATATAAATAACTATGTACCCTCATATAAATATCTACCCCTCACATAATATCCAACTGCCTACCTACCCTCATATAAATAACTATGTACCCTCATATAAATATCTACCCCTCACATAATATCCAACTGCCTACCTACCCTCATATAAATAACTATGTACCCTCATATAAATATCTACCCCTCACATAATATCCAACTGCCTACCTACCCTTATATAAATAACTATGTAACCTCATATAAATAACTATGTACCCTCATATAAATAACTATGTACCCTCATATAAATAACTATGTACCCTCATATAAATATCTACCACTCACATAATATCCAACTGCCTACCTACCCTCATATAAATAACTATGTACCCTCATATAAATAACTATGTACCCTCATATAAATATCTACCACTCACATAATATCCAACTGCCTACCTACCCTCATATAAATAACTATGTACCCTCATATAAATAACTATGTACCCTCATATAAATATCTACCCCTCACATAATATCCAACTGCCTACCTACCCTCATATAAATAACTATGTACCCTCATATAAATAACTATGTACCCTCATATAAATATCTACCCCTCACATAATATCCAACTGCCTACCTACCCTCATATAAATAACTATGTACCCTCATATAAATATCTACCCCTCACATAATATCCAACTGCCTACCTACCCTCATATAAATAACTATGTAACCTCATATAAATAACTATGTACCCTCATATAAATAACTATGTACCCTCATATAAATATCTACCACTCACATAATATCCAACTGCCTACCTACCCTCATATAAATAACTATGTACCCTCATATAAATAACTATGTACCCTCATATAAATATCTACCACTCACATAATATCCAACTGCCTACCTACCCTTATATAAATATCTATGTACCCTCATATAAATAACAATGTACCCTCATATAAATAACAATGTACCCTTACATAATATCCAACTGCCTACCTACCCTCATATAAATAACTATGTACCCTCATATAAATACCTACCTACCACTCACATAATATCCAACTGCCTACCTACCCTCATATAAATAGCTATGTACTCTCATATAAATAACTATGTACCCTCATATAAATAACAATGTACCCTTACATAATATCCAACTGCCTACCTACCCTCATATAAATAACTACGTACCCTCATATAAATACCTACCTACCACTCACATAATATCCAACTGCCTACCTACCCTTATATAAATAAATATGTACCCTCATATAAATAACAATGTACCCTTACATAATATCCAACTGCCTACCTACCCTCATATAATTAACTATGTACCCTCATATAAATACCTACCTGCCACTCAAATAATATCCAACTGCCTACCTACCCTTATATAAATAACTATGTACCCTCATATAAATAACTATGTATCCTCATATAAATAACTATGTACCCTTACATAATATCCAACTGCCTACCTACCCTCATATAAATACCTACCTACCATTCACATAATATCCAACTGCCTACCTACCCTTATATAAATAACTATGTACCCTCATATAAATACCTACCTACCACTCACATAATATCCAACTGCCTACCTACCCTTATATAAATAACTATGTACCCTCATATAAATAACTATGTACCCTTACATAATATCCAACTGCCTACCTACCCTCATATAAATAACTATGTACCCTCATATAAATACCTACCTACCACTCACATAATATCCAATTGCCTACCTACCCTTATATAAATAACTATGTACCCTCATATAAATAACTATGTACCCTTACATAATATCCAACTGCCTACCTACCCTCATATAAATAACTATGTACCCTCATATAAATATCTACCTACCACTCACATAATATCCAACTGCCTACCTACCCTCATATAAATAACTATGTACCCTCATATAAATACCTACCTACCACTCACATAATATCCAACTGCCTACCTACCCTTATATAAATAACTATGCACCCTCATATAAATACCTATCTACCACTCACATAATATCCAACTGCCTACCTACCCCTCATATAAATACCTTCCTACCCCTCACATAATATCCAACTGCGTACCTACCCTCATATAAATAACTATGTACCCTCATATAAATACCTACCTACCACTCACATAATATCCAACTGCCTACCTACCCCTCATATAAATACCTACCTACCCCTCACATAATATCCAACTGCCTACCTAAACTCATATAAATAACTATGTGCCCTCATATAAATACCTACCTACCACTCACATAATATCCAACTGCCTACCTACCCCTCATATAAATACCTACCTACCCCTCACATAGTATCCAACTGCCTACCTAAACTCATATAAATAACTATGTGCCCTCATATAAATATCTACCACTCACATAATATCCAACTGCCTACCTACCCTTATATAAATAACTATGTACCCTCATATAAATACCTACCTACCACTCACATAATTTCCAACTGCCTACCTACCCTTATATTAATAACTATGTACCCTCATATAAATACCAGCTCCTCATATAAATACCTACCCCTCACATAATATCCAACTGCCTACCTACCACTCATATAAATACATTACCCTTATATAAATACCTACAAATCATATAAATACCTACCTACTCATCAAATAATATTCTGCTGCCAACCTACCCCTCATATAAATTCCTACCTAACCCTCACATAAAATACAATATATACAATACCTATCTCCCTGCTGCTCACCTACCCTTACACAATATCTATCTCCCTGCTGCTCACCTACCCTTACACAATACCTATCTCCCTGCTGCTCACCTACCCTTACACAATATCTATCTCTCTGCTGCTCACCTACCTTTGCACAATACCTACCTCTCTGCTGCTCTCACCTACCCTTACACAATACCTATCTCTACCTGCTGCTCACCTACCCTTACACAATAACTATCTCTACCTGCTGCTCACCTACCCTTACACAATACCTATCTCTACCTGCTGCTCACCTACCCTTACACAATACCTAACTCTCTGCTGCTCACCTACCCTTACACAGTACCTATCTCTATCTGCTGCTCACCTACCCTTACACAATACCTATCTCTACCTGTTGCTCACCTACCCTTACACAATACCTATCTCTACCTGCTGCTCACCTACCCTTACACAATACCTAACTCTCTGCTGCTCACCTATCCTTACACAATACCTATCTCTCCCTGCTGCTCACCTACCCTTACACAATACCTATCTCTCTGCTGCTCACCTACCCCTACACAATACCTATATCTACCTGCTGCTCACCTACCCTTACACAATACCTAACTCTCTGCTGCTCACCTACCCTTACACAATACCTCTCTCTCTCTCTCTATGCTGCTCACCTACCCTTACACAATACCTATCTCTACCTGCTGCTCACCTACCCTTACACAATACCTATCTCTACCTGCTGCTCACCTACCCTTACACAATACCTATCTCTACCTGCTGCTCACCTACACTTACACAATACCTATTTCTACCTGCTGCTCACCTACCCTTACACAATACCTATCTCTACCGGTTGCTCATCTACCCTTCAACAATACCTATCTCTACCTGCTGCTCACCTACCCTTACACAATACCTATCTCTACCGGTTGCTCACCTACCCTTACACAATACCTAACTCTCTGCTGCTCACCTACACTTACACAATACCTATTTCTACCTGCTGCTCACCTACCCTTACACAATACCTATATCTACCGGTTGCTCACCTACCCTTACACAATACCTATCTCTACCGGTTGCTCACCTACCCTTACACAATACCTAACTCTCTGCTGCTCACCTTCCCTTACACAATACCTATCTCTCTCTGCTGCTCACCTACCCTTACACAATACTTAACCCTCTGCTGCTCACCTTCCCTTACACAATACCTATCTCTCTCTGCTGCTCACCTACCCTTACACAATACCTAACTCTCTGCTGCTCACCTACCCTTACACAATACCTATCTCTCCCTGCTGCTCACCTACCTTTACGTAATACCTATCTCTACCTGCTGCTCACCTACCCTTACACAATACCCATCTCTCTCTGCTGCTCACCTACCTTACAGAATACCTAATTCTCTGCTGCTCACCTACCCTTACACAATACCTATCTATCCCTGCTGCTCACCTACCCATACACAATACCTATCTCTATCTGCTGCTCACCTACCCGTACACAATACCTATCTCTACCTGCTGCTCACCTACGCGTACACAATACTTATCTCTACCTGCTGCTCACCTACCCTTACACAATACCTATCTCTACCTGCTGCTCACCTACCCTTACACAATACCTATCTCTACCTGCTGCTCACCTACCTGTACACAATACCTATCTCTACCTGCTGCTCACCTACCCTTACACAATACCTATCTCTACCTACTGCTCACCTACCCTTACACAATACCTATCTATCCCTGCTGCTTACCTACCCGTACACAATACCTATATCTACCTGCTGCTCACCTACCCGTACACAATACTTATATCTCTCTGCTGCTCACCTACCCTTACACAATACCTATCTCTCTCTGCTGCTCACCAACCCTTACACAATACCTATCTCTACCTGCTGCTCACCTACCCATATACAATACCTATCTCTACCTGCTGCTCACCTACCCTTATACAATACCTATCTATCCCTGCTGCTCACCTACCCTTACACTATACCTATCTCTACCTGTTGCTCAAATACCCTTACACAATACCTATATCTCTCTGCTGTTCACCTACCCTTACACAATACCTATATCTCTCTGCTGTTCACCTACCCTTACACATAACCTATTTCTACCTGCTGCTCACCAACCCTTACACAATACATATCTCTACCTGTTGCTCACCTACCCTTACACAATACCTATCTCTCCCTGCTGCTCACCTACCCTTACACAATACCTATCTCTCCCTGCCGCTCACCTACCCTTACACAATAACTATCTCTACCTGCTGCTCACCTACCTTTACACAATACATATCTCTGCCTGCTGCTCACCTACCCTTACACAATACCTATATCTACCTGCTGCTCACTTACCCTTAAACAATACCTATCTCTCTCTCTCTCTGCTCACCTACCCTTACACAATACCTATCTCTACCTGCTGCTCACCTACCCTTACACAATACATATCTCTACCTGCTGCTCATCTACCCTTACACAATACCGATCTCTACCTGCTGCTCACCTACCCTTACACAATACCTATCTCTCTCTCTGCTGCTCACCTACCCTTACACAATTCATATCTCTTCATGCTGCTCACCTACCCTTACACAATACCTATCTCTCCCTGCTGCTCACCTAACCTTACACAATATCCGTCTCTCTCTGCTGCTCACCTACCCTTATGCAATACATATCTCTCTCTGCTGCTCACCTACCTTTACACAATACCTATCTCTCCCTGCTGCTCACCTACTCTTACACAATACCTATCTCTCCCTGCTGCTCACCTAACCTTACACAATACCTATATCTACCTGCTGCTCACCTACCATTACACAATACCTATCTCTCCCTGCTGCTCACCTAACCTTATACAATACCTATCTCTCTCTGCTACTCACCTACCCTTACACAATACCTATCTCTCTCTGCTGCTCACCTACCCTTACACAATACCTATCTCTCTCTGCTACTCACCTAACCTTACACAATACCTATCTCTACCTGCTGCTCACCTAACCTTACACAATACCCATCTCTCTCTGCTACTCACCTAACCTTACACAATACCTAACTCTCTCTGCTACTCACCTACCCTTACACAATACCTATCTCTCTCTGCTACTCACCTACCCTTACACAATACCTATCTCTCTCTGCTACTCACCTACCCTTACACAATACCTATCTCTCTCTGCTACTCACCTACCCTTACACAATACCTATCTCTCTCTGCTACTCACCTACCCTTACACAATACCTCTCTCTCTCTCTCTGCTGCTCACCTAACCTTACACAATACCTATCTCTCTCTGCTGCTCACCTACCCTTACACTATACCTATCTCTACCTGTTGCTCACCTACCCTTACACAATACCTATCTCTCTCTGCTAATCACCTAACCTTACACAATACCTATCTCTCTCTGCAACTCACCTACCCTTACACAATACCTATCTCTCTCTGCTACTCACCTACCCTTACACAATACCTATCTCTCTCTCTCTCTGCTGCTCCCCTAACCTTGCACAATACCTATCTCTCTCTGCTGCTCACCTACCCTTACACTATACCTATCTCTACCTGTTGCTCACCTACCCTTACACAATACCTATCTCTCTCTGCTACTCACCTAACCTTACACAATACCTATCTCTCTCTGCTACTCACCTTACCTTACACAATACCTATCTCTCTCTGCTGCTCACCTACCCTTACACAATACCTATCTCTCTCTCTCTGCTGCTCACCTAACCTTGCACAATACCTATCTCTCTCTGCTGCTCACCTACCCTTACACTATACCTATCTCTACCTGTTGCTCACCTACCCTTACACAATACCTATCTCTCTCTGCTACTCACCTAACCTTACACAATACCTATCTCTCTCTGCTACTCACCTTACCTTACACAATACCTATCTCTCTCTGCTGCTCACCTACCCTTACACAATACCTATCTCTCTCTCTCTGCTGCTCACCTAACCTTGCACAATACCTATCTCTCTCTGCTGCTCACCTAACCTTGCACAATACCTATCTCTCTCTGCTGCTCACCTACCCTTACACTATACCTATCTCTCTCTCTCTGCGGCTCACCTACCATTACACAATACTTCTTTTAACTGGAAATACACATTCAAGTTATTGCAGTCGCATTATTGCTTATCGTGACCCATGCTAGCTTTTAATCTAGACCTATATGAAAAAAGATAATGTAATGCTGGTTTCCCTTCAAATGTCATATATAAATATGCTACTGATGAATAAAAGGCGCTAGTATGTGTGTCATCCGTTAATTCATGTTGTTCTGCACCCTGTGCCTTTATATTCTGCAATCACTAAATCTAATAACTTTTTCTTAGATATAAAACACTATAATTATCAATTTATTGTCAGTAAATCCTTAAACAATTTAAATAATTGGAAAAATTGTTACATTAAATGTAAAAAAAAAATGTTTTATATATGTGAGATATATTAATTTTTCATATCTTGTTATCAGATGTTATGTCATGTTAATTGGAATGAATCCTAATATCTATTCTGACCGTTAGCAAAAAAAAAGATCAGCGTTCTCTCCTTGGTAATAAAAGAGCGTGTAAACAGCCTGTGGCAGCGCTAATTAAAATGCTATTTCACAAAGGGAGCCTCTTATCTGCTTCTTTTTCAGTTCTAGAATAATGAAAAATATCTCTCTTATTAAGAACTCAAATAAATAAGGTTTATGTCCATGAGAGAGAGCAGAAGGTTCCTCCGATTCATGGAAACTTTCAACATATTGTGCCTGCGGCTTGTTATCTGGAAGAAGTTTGTTTGACTTAGTTTTATATGTGACCAAGTTTGTCAGCAGTACACAGTGAAAAGAACTCTAAATATAAGTAAAGCAATGTATCTGACCATTTCTGTAGAGCACGACTAGAGTCTGAGATTCCACACAGCAGGCAACGGTATAGCAAGAAGTGGGAGGAGTTATAGGGAGGGTTATATGGTGCAATAGGAGGAGTTATAGGGAGAGTTATATGGTGCAATAGGAGCAATTATAGGGAGGGTTATATGGTGCAATAGGTGGAGTTATAGGGAGGATTATATGGTGCAATAGGAGGAGTTATAGAGAGGGTTATATGGTGCAATAGGAGGAGTTATAGAGAGGGTTATATGGTGCAATAGGTGGAGTTATAGGGAGGATTATATGGTGCAATAGGAGGAGTTATAGGGAGGGTTATATGGTGCAATAGGAGCAGTTATAGGGAGGGTTATATGGTGCAATAGGAGGAGTTATAGGGAGAGTTATATGGTGCAATAGGAGCAGTTATAGGGAGGGTTATATGATGTAATAGGAGGAGTTATAGGGAGGGTTATATGGTGCAATAGGTGGAGTTATAGGGAGGATTATATGGTGCAATAGGAGGAGTTATAGGGAGGGTTATATGGTGCAATAGGATAAGTTATAGGGGGTTATATGGTGCAATAGGATGAGTTATAGGGGGTTATATTGTGCAATAGGAGGAGTTATAGGGAGGGTTATATGGTCCAATAGGAGGAGTTATAGGGAGGGTTATATGGTGCAATAGGAGTTATAGGGAGGGTTATATGGTGCAATAGGAGGAGTTATAGGGAGGGTTATATGGTGCAATAGGAGTTATAGGGAGGGTTATATGGTGCAATAGGAGGAGTTATACGGAGGGTTATATGGTGCAATAGGAGGAGTTATACGGAGGGTTATATGGTGCAATAGGAGGAGTTATAGGGAGGGTTATATGGTGCAAAAGGAGGAGATATAGGGAGGGTTATATGGTGCAATAGGAGGAGTTATAGGGATGGTTATATGGTGCAATATGAGGAGTTATAGGGAGGGTTATATGGTGCAATAGGAGGAGTTATAGGGAGGGTTATATGGTGCAATAGGAGGGGTTATAGGGAGGGATATATGGTACAATAGGAGGAGTTATAGGGAGGGTTATATGGTGCAATAGGAGGAGTTATAGGGAGGGTTATATGGTGCAATAGGAGAAGTTATAGGGAGGGTTATATGTACAATAGGAGGAGTTATAGGGAGGGTTATATGTACAATAGAAGGAGTTATAGGGAGGGTTATATGTACAATAGGAGGAGTTATAGGGAGGGTTATATGGTGCAATAGGAACAGTTATAGGTAGGGTTATATGGTGCAATAGGAGGAGTTATAGGGATGGTTATATGGTGCAATAGGAGGAGTTATAGGGAGGGTTATATGGTGCAATAGGAGGAGTTATAGGGAGGGTTATATGTACAATAGGAGGAGTTATAGGGAGGGTTATATGTACAATAGGAGGAGTTATAGGGAGGGTTATATGTACAATAGGAGGAGATATAGGGAGAGTTATATGGTGCAATAGGATGAGTTATAGGGAGGGTTATATGGTGCAATAGGAGGAGTTATAGGGAGGGTTATATGTACAATAGGAGGAGTTATAGGGAGGGTTATATGTACAATCGGAGGAGTTATAGGGAGGGTTATATGTACAATTGGAGGAGTTATAGGGAGGGTTATATGGTGCAATAGGAGTTATAGGGAGGGTTATATGTACAATAGGAGGAGTTATAGGGAGGGTTATATGTATAATAGGAGGAGTTATAGGGAGGGTTATATGTACAATAGGAGGAGTTATAGGGAGGGTTATATGGTGCAATAGGAGGCGTTATATGGTGCAATAGAAGGAGTTATAGGGAGGTTTATATGGTGCAATAGGAGGGGTTATAGTGAGGGTTATATGTGCAATAGGAACAGTTATAGGTAGAGTTATATGGTGCAATAGAAGGAGTTATAGGGAGGGTTATATGGTGCAATAGAATGACTTATAGGGAGGTTTATATGGTGCAATAGGAGGAATTATAGTGAGGGTTATATGGTGCAATAGGTGGAGTTATAGGGAGGATTATATGGTGCAATAGTAGGAGTTATAGGGAGGATTATATGGTGCAATAGGAGGAGTTATAGGGAGGGTTATATGGTGCAATAAGAGGAGTTATAGGGAGGGTTATATGGTGCAATAGGTGGAGTTATAGTAAGGATTATATGGTGCAATAGGTGGAGTTATAGGGAGGATTATATGGTGCAATAGGAGGAGTTATAGGGAGGGTTATATGGTGCAATAGGAGGAGTTATAGGGAGGGTTATATGGTGCAATAGGAGGAGTTATAGGGAGGATTATATGGTGTAATAGGTGGAGTTATAGGGAGAGTTATATGGTGCAATAGGAGGAGTTATAGGGAGGGTTATATGGTGCTGTAGGAGGAGTTATAGGGAGGGTTATATGGTGCAATAGGAACAATTATAGGTAGGGTTATATGGTGCAATAGGAGTAGTTATAGGTAGGGTTATATGGTGCAATAGGAGGAGTTATAGGGAGGGTTATATGGTGCAGTAGGAGGAGTTATAGGGAGGGTTATATGGTGCAATAGGAACAATTATAGGTAGGGTTATATGGTGCAATAGAAGGAGTTATAGGGAGGGTTATATGGTGCAATAGGAGGAGTTATAGGGAGGGTTATATGGTGCAATAGGAGGAGTTATAGGGAGGGTTATATGGTGCAATAGGAGGAGTTATAGGGAGGGTTACATATGGTGCAATAGGAGGAGTTATAGGGAGGGTAATATATGGTGCAATAGGAGGAGTTATAGGGAGGGTTATATGGTGCAATAGGAGGAGTTATAGGGGGGGCTATATGGTGCAATAGAAGGAGTTATAGGGAGGGTTATATGGTGCAATAGGAGGAGTTATAGGGAGGGTTATATGTGCAATAAGATAAGTTATAGAGAGGTTTATATAGTGCAATAGTAACAGTTATAGGCAGGGGTTTATGGTGCAATATGAGGAGTTATAGGGGGGGTTATATGGAGCAATAGGAGGATTTAAAGGAAGGGTTATATGGTGCAATAGGAGTTATAGGGAGGGTTATATTGTGCAATATTATGAGTTATAGGGAGGGTTATATAGTGCAATAGGAGGAGTTATAGGGAGAGTTATGTGGTGCAATAGGAGGAGTTATAGGGAGGGTTATATGGTGCAATATTATGAATTATAGGGAGGGTTATATGGTGCAATAGGAGGAGTTATAGGGAGGTTTATATGGTGCAATATTATGAGTTATAGGGAGGGTTATATAGTGCAATAGGAGGAGTTATAGGGAGAGTTATATGGTGCAATAGGAGTAGTTATAGGGAGGGTTATATGGTGCAAAAGGAGGAGTTATAGGGGGGGTTATATGGAGCAATAGGAGGATTTAAAGGAAGGGTTATATGGTGCAATAGGAGTTATAGGGAGGGTTATATTGTGCAATATTATGAGTTATAGGGAGGGTTATATAGTGCAATAGGAGGAGTTATAGGGAGAGTTATATGGTGCAATAGGAGGAGTTATAGGGAGGGTTATATGGAGCAATATTATGAATTATAGGGAGAGTTATATGGTGCAATAGGAGGAGTTATAGGGAGGGTTATATGGTGCAATATTATGAGTTATAGGGAGGGTTATATAGTGCAATAGGAGGAGTTATAGGGAGAGTTATATGGTGCAAAAGGAGGAGTTATAGGGAGAGTTATATGGTGCAAAAGGAGGAGTTATAGGGAGGGTTATATGGTGCAATAGGAGTAGTTATAGGGAGGGTTATATGGTGCAAAAGGAGGAGTTATAGAGGGTTATATGGTGCAATAGGAGGAGTTATAGGGAGGGTTATATAGAGCAATATGAGGAGTTATAGGGAGGGTTATATGGTGTAATAGGAGGAGTTTTAGAGAGGGTTATATGGTGCAATATTATGAGTTATAGGGAGGGTTTTATGGTGCAATAGAAGGAGTTAAAGGGAGGAATATATGGTGCAATAGGAGGAGTTATATGGAGGGTTATATGGATCAGTTTTAACAGTTATTGAGATTATTAGCTGTAGCAGTAGGACAGATTGTACAGCGAATTATAAAGAGAGCTTGTAATGTGTGATAGGACGAGTAATAGAGAGGTAAAAAGGAAGAAGTTATATGGAGGTAGGTATTTGGAGCTATATAAATATATATAAGGAACAATCGGCAGCATTTTGTTCTCTTCTCACTTTGGAAGTGTTAATGTTGTGTGAAGTGTTTCATGTTGTATAGATGTATCACGTAGCTTGTTTTCATTTTCTGCAAATCAACACTTCATATGTTTTATGAACAGAGCCCAGGTGGCCGATCTCCTGGGATCACTTCAAAGACTGCACATGGAAGCCTCACACAGAGCACTTGTGGTAGATCCCAGCATTGTCCTTAGCTCCTCAACACAAACCCACACTGGACAACTGCTAAATTCTCCTGAGATTCAGTGTTCAACAAAGTACAAACAGCTCCCAGCCATTAGCAATCAGACACTGAGAGGAATGACTATAGAAAAGTTATATGAAGTGGTTATTAATATCAATATAAATAGGAAGAGTTTCAGGGAGGGTTATATGGTGCAATACGATGAGTTATAGGGAGGGTTATATGGTGCAATAGGAGGAGTTATAGGGAGGGTTATATGGTGCAATACGATGAGTTATAGGGAGGGTTATATGGTGCAATACGATGAGTTATAGGGAGGGTTATATGGTGCAATAGGAGGAGTTATAGGGAGGGTTATATGGTGCAATACGATGAGTTATAGGGAGGGTTATATGGTGCAATACAATGAGTTATAGGGAGAGTTATATGGTGCAATACGATGAGTTATATGGAGAGTTATATGGTGCAATAGGAGGAGTTATAGGGAGAGTTATATGGTGCAATAAGAGGAGTTATAGGGAGGGTTCTATGGTGCAATAGGAGGAGTTATAGGGAGGGTTATATGGTGCAATAGGAGGAGTTATAGGGAGAGTTATATGGTGCAATAAGAGGAGTTATAGGGAGGGTTCTATGGTGCAATACGATGAGTTATAGGGAGAGTTATATGGTGCAATAGGAGGAGTTATAGGGAGAGTTATATGGTGCAATAAGGGGAGTTATAGGGAGGGTTCTATGGTGCAATACGATGAGTTATAGGGAGAGTTATATGGTGCAATAGGAGGAGTTATAGGGAGGGTTATATGGTGCAATACGATGAGTTATATGGAGAGTTATATGGTGCAATAGGAGGAGTTATAGGGAGAGTTATATGGTGCAATAAGAGGAGTTATAGGGAGGGTTCTATGGTGCAATAGGAGGAGTTATAGGGAGGGTTATATGGTGCAATAAGAGGAGTTATAGGGAGGGTTATATGGTGCAATACGATGAGTTATATGGAGAGTTATATGGTGCAATAGGAGGAGTTATAGGGAGAGTTATATGGTGCAATAAGAGGAGTTATAGGGAGGGTTCTATGGTGCAATAGGAGGAGTTATAGGGAGGGTTATATGGTGCAATAGGAGGAGTTATAGGGAGGGTTCTATGTTGCAATACGATGAGTTATAGGGAGAGTTCTATGGTGCAATAGGAGGAGTTATAGGGAGAGTTATATGGTGCAATAAGAGGAGTTATAGGGAGGGTTCTATGTTGCAATACGATGAGTTATAGGGAGAGTTATATGGTGCAATAGGAGGAGTTATAGGGAGGGTTATATGGTACAATAAGAGGAGTTATACGGAGGGTTATATGGTGCAATACGATAAGTTATAGGGAGGGTTATATGGTGCAATACGATAAGTTATAGGGAGGGTTATATGGTGCAATAGGAGGAGTTATAGGGAGGGTTATATGGTGCAATAGAAGGAGTTATACGGAGGGTTATATGGTGCAATAGGAGGAGTTATACAGAGAGTTATATGTTGCAATAGGAGGAGTTATAGGGAGGGTTATATGGTGCAACAGGAGGAGTTATAGGGAGGGTTATATGGTGCAATAGGATGAGTTATAGGGAGGGTTATATGGTGCAATAGGAGAAGTTATACGGAGGGTTATATGGTGCAATACGATGAGTTATAGGGAGAGTTATATGGTGCAATAGGAGGAGTTATACGGAGGGTTATATGGTGCAATAGGAGGAGTTATACGGAGGGTTATATGGTGCAATATGAGGAGTTATAGGGAGGGTTATATGGTATAATAAGAGGAGTTATACGGAGGGTTATATGGTGCAATAGGAGGAGTTATAGGGAGGGTTCTATGGTGCAATACGATGAGTTATAGGGAGAGTTATATGGGGCAATAGGAGGACTTATAGGGAGGGTTATATGGTGTAATAGGAGGAGTTATATGGAGGGTTATATGGTGCAATAGGAGGAGTTATAGGGAGGGTTATATGGTACAATAAGATGAGTTATACGGAGGGTTATATGGTGCAATAGGAGGAGTTATACGGAGGGTTATATGGTGGAATACAATAAGTTATAGGGAGGGTTATATGGTGCAATACGATAAGTTATAGGGAGGGTTATATGGTGCAATAGGAGGAGTTATAGGGAGAGTTATATGGTGCAATAGGAGGAGTTATAGGGAGGGTTATATGGTGCAATAGGAGGAGTTATAGGGAGGGATATATGGTGCAATATGATGAGTTATAGGGAGAGTTATATGGTGCAATAGGAGGAGTTATACGGAGGGTTATATGGTGCAATAGGAGCAGTTATAGGGAGGGTTATATGTTGCAATATGAGGAGTTATACAGAGGGTTATATGGTACAATAAGAGGAGTTATACGGAGGGTTATATGTGCAATAGGAGGAGTTATAGGGAGGGTTATATGGTGCAATAGGAGGAGTTATAGGGAGGGTAATATGGTGCAATAGGAGAAGTTATAGGGAGGGTAATATGGTACAATTGGAGGAGATATAGGGAAGATTATATGGTACAATAGGAGGAGTTATAGGGAGGGTTATATGGTACAATAGGAGGAGTTATAGGGAGGGTTCTATGGTGTAATAGGAGGAGTTATAGGGAGGGTTATATGGTGCATTAGGAAGAGTTATAGGGAGGGTTCTATGGTGTAATAGGAGGAGTTATAGGGAGGGTTATATGGTGCATTAGGAAGAGTTATAGGAAGGGTTATATGGTACAATAGGAGGAGTTATAGGGAGGGTTATATGGTACAATAGGAGGAGTTATAGGGAGGGTTATATGGTACAATAGGAGGAGTTATACGGAGGGTTCTATGGTGTAATAGGAGGAGTTATAGGGAGGGTTATATAGTGCATTAGGAAGAGTTATAGGAAGGGTTATATGGTACAATAGGAGGAGTTATAGGGAGGGTTATATGGTACAATAGGAGGAGTTATAGGGAGGGTATATGGTGCAATAGGAGGAGATATAGGGAGAGTTATATGGTACAATAGGAGGAGTTGTAAGGAGGGTTATAAGGTACAATATGAGGAGTGTGACAGACCCTTCTGTCAGTACTGAAAGAGTTAACTTTGTTCAGCTTTAAGAAGCTATTTTCTAAAGACAGGTTTGCTAGCATCAGCTATTGTGTACTGTAATTAAGTTTTAGTGATAAACATTTACATTGTTTAATCACATCCAGAGAGCAGACGCCCAAGTGATAAGAAGGACTAAATTGTTTATCTGCTTAAGTAATGTAATTCTATTGTATCATGTCAAAGGGCGTTTTCCCTCTATCTAATGTACAATATTCTTTCAACCCCCCATCTGGTCTCAGAACTGCATAAATACTGGGCATATAGCCCTCAATAAAGTGCATTGTGTTTTAACCTTCAATGTGGAGCCTGGTCTCATGTTTGAGGGGGGAATTAGCTGGGTTGTAAGTTGCTGATCCCATATTCAGGGCATCTTTCATCAGGTATTAACCCTCGGTATCCGGGATATACCGTAAAAATTGGTGGCAAGCGACGGGAGGATCCTTACCGCCCAGAAGAGCAACTACACATCCAGACCGAATGGGAATACCGTATGAAAGGCTAAAAAGAGCTACCCTTAAAGACCTGCTAGAACAACGGGGTCAACAAACCAGTAACCTCAGGAAGAGGGAGATTATTACAAGACTGACCGAGATGGACGGAGTACCAGGGCCTGAGGGAACCAATGAGTCCAGCATATCAGACAGAACCCCCGAAGAAGCAAGCTTTGACCGAGCGGTCAAAATAAGACTGGCACATTATGGCCCCAACCCATGTGCGGAAATTATCAACCGGGTCATAGCAGCTGTGGAGGCCAACCTACTTCGCCAAAGCGGCGCTGCAGCAGCCCAAGTCACAGCAACCCCAGTGGAAAAGAGAAAAGTGCATTTTACAGCTTTTAAAAACTTCCTGGACACAGAAGGAGAGATTGATGGGTACCTTGAGGATTTTGAGAGGCAATGTGCACTACACCAGGTACCCACAGAGGACTGGGTCATGATATTATCCGGAAAATTATCCGGCCGGGCCAGCGAGGCTTTTCGGGCCATTCCAGATGAGGAAGTCGAGGATTATAATGCTGTAAAAGAGGCTCTGCTCTCCAGGTATGTGGTTACACCGGAGGCATACAGGAGACGGTTCAGAGACACTGTTAAGCTAGCTGGAGATTCCTACATTGAGTGGGCATGTAAGGTGCACCGCACAGCAGCTCACTAGATAGCGGGGTGCCAAGCCGTATCTGGGGAAGAGGTGCTGCAGCTATTCCTGTTGGAACATTGCTTCGACAAGTTACCCGCAGGAGTTCGAGAGTGGGTTTGGGACCGTAAACCCTCCACCCTGCATGAAGCGGCTCGCTTGGCCGATGAGTATACGGATGCCCGCAAACTGGACACTGCTACCACTAAGCCCCCTGCCAGAGTGGAGTACCGACCCACAGTCACCCCAGCAGCTACCAGTTACCAACCCCTAGCGCACCGCTCTACCACACGGCCTCCAGCCACGAACTATCCTCAGAGAGCCCAGTTCAATTCACGGGGCTACTCACAACCTATTCGGTGCTTTGGATGTAAGCAACTAGGGCACAAAAGACCAGAGTGTCCCCTAAACGCAGCGAACCAAGCACAGTCCTGGAGAAGACCCGCCGGCGGAATCCCACGTAACCCTCAGCCTGCAGCCCACTACGTAGAGGAGCAAGAATGCTGGGGCATCCTACATGAAGCAGACCCCGTGCAAGCTGCCCACCGGAATAACAGTCAACTGGTTAAAGTGAATGGGAAGGAGGTCAGTGGTCTACGGGATACTGGTGCTACCATGACCTTGCTTCAAAAGAACTTGGTGTCTGAGAAACAGCACACTGGAGACACTGTGGCTGTGAGGGTAGCAGGGGGCGCTGTGTTCCGCCTACCTGTTGCCAGGGTACATTTGGATTGGGGAGGGGGCGCTAGACCTGTGAATGTGGGGGTCATGAAGGACTTACCAGCTGATGTTCTCCTTGGAAATAACTTGGCCCCCCTTGTTTCTGCCTACGCTCCTATGGGTCCCGCTAATGTTAACCCTGTGACTACCCGTGCCCAGATCCGTGCAGCAGAGACTGACCCACCTGCTGCTAAGCCCCAGGACGCTGAGCTCAGTAAATCTCTATCCGCTATTGATACGTGGAAGTCCTGTTACAATGCGCTGATGAAGGAGAAGAGTCAAGTAGAGAATAAAATGGTCACGTTAAACAATCACGTAACAGTGCTAGCGGGAGAGAAGAGGAGCGCAGAGGAAAAAGCACGTTTAGAACGTGAATCTCTGCTAGACAAGCTGCACCGACAGATTGCAGAAAACACCAGCTTGAGAGTGGAACATGAAACAATAAGACAAACTTAGCGACACTGGAGGAGAAGCTGGCGCTGGCTCATAGTGAGGTGCAGCAACTCAAGGGCACCCTATGTCAGTATGAAGGGATTGTGGATACCTATAAAGAGCAGGTACAAAAATCACGTAAAGAAGCCGATGATATTATGAAGGACTGTTTAGCTCTAGTCTGGGCATTGAAGAAGTTGAACCCTTATTTATACGGACAGGGATTCTCTCTCATAACGGGAATACAGATGGATTGTCCCAGCAAACTGACATGCCTACCACCTCCTAGTCCGGTCATCCCCAGGTTGACCCACCAAAGGGTCAAGCCGGGTCTGCCGGAGTGTTCCACTAGGAGGGAGCTATGTGACAGACCCTTCTGTCAGTACTGAAAGAGTTAACTTTGTTCAGCTTTGAGAAGCTATTTTCTAAAGACAGGTTTGCTAGCATCAGCTATTGTGTACTGTAATTAAGTTTTAGTGATAAACATTCACATTGTTTAATCACATCCAGAGAGCAGACGCCCAAGTGATAAGAAGGACTAAATTGTTTATCTGCTTAAGTAATGTAATTCTATTGTATCATGTCAAAGGGCGTTTTCCCTCTATCTAATGTACAATATTCTTTCAACCCCCCATCTGGTCTCAGACCTGCATAAATACTGGGCATATAGCCCTCAATAAAGTGCATTCTGTTTTAACCTTCAATGTGGAGCCTTTTCTCATGTTTGAGGGGGGTATTAGCTGGGTTGTGAGTTGCTGATCCCATATTCAGGGCATCTTTCATCAGGTATTAACCCTCGGTATCCGGGATATACCGTAACAAGGAGTTATAGGGAGGGTTATATGGTGCAATAGGAGGAGTTATAGGGAGGGTTATATGGTACAATAGGAGGAGTTATATGGTGCAATAGGAGGAGTTATAGGGAGGGTTATATGGTGCAATAGGAGATATAGGGAGGGTTATATGTACAATAGCAGGAGTTACAGGGAGGGTTATATGGTAGAATAGGAAGAGTTATAGGGAGGGTTATATGGTGCAATAGGAGGAGTTATAGGGAGAGTTATATAGTGCATTAGGATGAGTTATAGGGAGGGTTATATGGTGCAATAGGAGATATAGGGAGGGTTATATGTACAATAGGAGGAGTTATAGGGAGGGTTATATGGTACAATAGGAGGAGTTATAGGGAAGGTTATATGGTGCAATAGGAGGAGTTATAGGTAGGGTTATATGGTGCAATAGGAGGAGTTATAGGGAGGGTTATATGGTACAATAGGAGGAGTTATAGGGAGGTTTATATGGTGCAATAGGAGGAGTTATAGGGAGGGTTATATGGTGGAATAGGAAGACTTATAGGGAGGGTTATATGGTACAATAGGAGGAGTTATAGGGAGGGTTATATGGTGCAATAGGAACAGTTATAGGAAGGGTTATATGGTGCAATAGGAGGAGTTATAGGGAGTGTTTTATTGTGCAATATGAGGAGTTATAGGGAGGGTTATATGGTGCAATAAGATGAGTTATAGGGAGGGTTATATGATGCAATAGGAGGCGTTATAGGGAGAGTTATATCGTGCAATAGGAGGAGTTATAGGGAGACTTATATGGTGCAGTAGGAGGAGTTATAGGGAGGGTTATATGGTACAATAGGAGGAGTTATAGGGAGGGTTATATGGTGCAATCGGAGGAGTTATAGGGAGGGCTATATGGTGCATTAGGAGGAATTATAGGGAGAGCTATATGAAAAAATATGGAAAATTATTGTTAGGGGTATATGAAGTAATAATTGATGCTGTAGGGTTGTCCTTATCTGATTGTTTAACAATGTTTACATTTACTTTATGTAATAAGCTATGGTTCTATGAGGATCTTGAATTAAGTTATAGAATTAAATAACTGATGCACATACGTGTATTAAAAATACACAAAGTAACAAGAAAAGTGCAATAATACCGTAAAATGCCACATCATAATACCCAGAACCTGAAGAAAGTCCAGGAACCTGTGTTGTTAGCGTAATCCAGGTCAAGGAAACGTTTTTAAGAAGAAACTAAAAGCTGATATTTATAACATGCTGCGGTTTATGTTTATTTTCTGCATGAGCTGAACATCAGAACCTTGTGATTGTATAAAGTTAGAGATATATACAGATATATATATATAGAAATATCTATTTAAAAATACATAGAACAGATTCCCCTGCGTTAAGAACATTAGAATGTGAAATATTTACAGTCAATACATAGTTAAACAATATATGTGATATGAATATTGCATAAATATGACTTTACATGTTTTCATCTACTTGACTGCAAAGGGCTCTAATGCACTTATATACATGTCTATATATGTGTACATATGTATTTATGTGTTTATATGTGTATGTATGTGTACATATGTATTTATGTGTTTATATGTGTATGTATGTGTACATATGTATTTATGTGTTTATATGTGTATGTATGTGTACATATGTATTTATGTGTATTTATGTGTTTATATGTGTATGTATGTGTACATATGTATTTATGTGTTTATATGTGTATGTATGTCTATATATGTGTACATATGTATTTATGTGTTTATATGTGTATGTATGTCTATATATGTATACATATGTATTTATGTGTATTTATGTGTTTATATGTGTATGTATGTGTACATATGTATTTATGTGTTTATATGTGTATGTATGTGTACATATGTATTTATGTGTATTTATGTGTTTATATGTGTATGTATGTGTACATATGTATTTATGTGTTTATATGTGTATGTATGTCTATATATGTGTACATATGTATTTATGTGTTTATATGTGTATGTATGTCTATATATGTGTACATATGTATTTATGTGCTTATATGTGTATGTCTGTAAATACATAATCACATAAATGCATATGCACTATACACATATATACCTACAAAGACATATTAAGGCATCTATCTCTATGTTAAAGCCCTTTGTAGACTTTTTTTTTCTAACACCTAAGACTTCATGTCATTGAACCCTTATAACTTTTTTGTGCAATATTTTTTTAATAAGTTTTATTAGACAGTGTTATGAGTGTAACTATATTTTGTCATGTATTTTAATGCGTTTTGTGCAACTTTCTTATTTCGTGTAACAGTTAACGAGAGCTCTGTATTCGCACTAACCCAACACATGTCAAATTTAGTTACGCTCGAGCGAACGTCTTACTTTCAACTCGTAAGACATGCGCTACTTCCTACTCGCACAAAGAGCCAGGATAAATCTGTTATCTTTTGCGCAAAACATTTAGAGTAATCTAGCGCTTCTTTGATTATTATTCATGCGGCTCATATTAAATCTGCTTACTATATTTTTATTATGTTTTATATATTTGTAACAATAGCTCTATAAAACAATACTACGGTTGGCTGAAAAGAATTCCATTTATTTATTACACATATTACATATTTCTTTGTATCTGAAGAGCTCATTGTGGATCTCATACATTTACAACACATATACAAGTAAAATCAGTATTTCCATATCAGTAATTACTGGGTGTAATTCCAGCAAAACAAATATGTACTGTTGAATACACAGACATCCCAATAACCACACACGTGTGTCCCTTCACTTACTGTGTGTGTGTTTGTAAACTGCGTAATCTCTAGCTTTCAATTAAATATCTTATTTTCTATCAATATCTCTTACATGTTTAGGTTTATAAATCACTTTAGGGACTCTCCGAAGGGAGTTTTAACTCTGATGTAGACAAAACTAAATCTTTCACTACAGAGGACAGATTAAAGGAACTGCAAAACAACAGGAAAACCCTATAGGTTTCTTGCAGGAGAGATCAGTTAGGAAGGCAATGAAAGAGGGATTTTGTTCATCCATTTGAGAGACTTTGTTACACCACTAAATTATCGCAATGAAGAGCAAATCCCTCTTTTTGTCTACCAGAGAGGGATGCATATAACGCAACGTGCAACAAGGGAACGTAACAGAGATCATAAGTTCTAGACCACTGATGAAAACAAGTGCTTATTTATTTATCTATTTATCTATTTATTAATTTATATTATTATCTATTTATTAATTTATTTCTTTATTTATCTACTTATTTATCTATTTATTAATTTATATTTTTATCTATTTATTAATTTATTTCTTTATTTATCTATTTATTAATTTATATTATTATCTAATTTATTAATTTATTTATGTATCTATTTATTTATCTATTATTTATCTATTTATTAATATATTTATTTTTCTATCTGTTTGCTTATTTATTTATCAATGTATTTATTAATTTATCTATTTATTTATTTATCTATCTAACGGCTAGATTACGAGTTTTGCGGTAAGGTAAAAAAGCAGCGTTAACAGGTCCTAATGCTGCTTTTTCACTACCGCTGCTATTACGAGTCTTGCAGGTTTAGGGGCACCGCACACTTCTTTGGCCTTACCACAAAAACGACTTACGTAAACTTCGTAAACCCTTTTTTCTATGGGACTTCCATAGCGCCGGTATTACGAGTCTGTCCTGGGAGGCCAAAAAGTGAGCGGTACACCCTCTACCTCCAAGATCCGTAAAGCATTCTAAGGTCAGTAGTTATGGTACAACGCCGTAGCATAAAACTCATAACTAAAGTGCTAAAAAGTACACTAACACCCATAAACTACCTACTAACCCCTAAACCGAGGCCCTCCCGCATCGCAAACACTAAAATAAAATTTTAACCTCTAATCTGCCGCTCCGGATATCGCCGCCACTATAATAAACATATTAAACCCTACACCGCTGCACTCCCGCCTCGCAAACACTAGTTAAATGTTATTAACCCCTAATCTTCCACCCCTAACATCGCCGCAACCTACATTATACTTATTAACCCCTAATCTGCCGTCCCCAACGTCGCCGCCACTATATTAAATGTGTTAACCCCTAAATCTAAGTTTAACCCTAACACCCCCTAACTTAAATATAATTTAAATAAATCTAAAGAAAATTACTATAATTAACTAAATTATTCCTATTTAAAATTAAATACTTACCTATAAAATAAACCCTAAGCTAGCTACAATATAACTAATAGTTACATTGTATCTAGCTTAGGGTTTATTTTTATTTTACAGGCAAGTTTGTATTTATTTTAACTAGATAGAATAGTTATTAAATAGTTATTAACTATTTAATAACTACCTAGCTAAAATAAATACAAATTGACCAGTAAAATAAAACCTAACCTAAGTTACAATAACACCTAACACTACACTACAATTAAATAAATTAACTAAATTAAATACAATTAAATAAATTAAATTAGCTAAATCACAAAAAACCCCCACTAAATTACAGAAAATAAAAAAACAAATTACAGATCTTTAAACTAATTACACCTAATCTAAGAGCCCTATCAAAATAAAAAAGCCCCCCCAAAATAAAAAAAACCCTAGCCTAAACTAAACTAAACTATCAATAGCCCTTAAAAGGGCCATTTGCGGGGCATTGCCCCAAAGTAATCAGCTCTTTTACAAAGTACACATGCCCCCGCATCGCAAATACTATAATAAACCTATTAACCAGTAAACTGCCGACCCCCCAGATCACTACTTCTATAATAAACCTATTAACTCCTAAACCACCGGTTCCCCACATCGCTAACACTAATATAAAGTATTAACCCCTAAACCAACGACCCCCCCCATCGCAAAGACTAAACTAAACCTATCAACCCCTAAACTGGCGGCCAATTAAAATTACAATATAGCTATCTTAAAATAAATAAAAACTTACCTGTTAATAAAAAAAAACCTAAGATTAAACTATAAATAAACCTAGCATAACACTTACATTATGAAAAATAAAAAAAATCTAAGATTACAAACAATAATTAAAGAAATTATCCAAAATAATAAAAATTAAACCTAAACTAATAGCCTTATAAAAACAGAAAAGCCACCCCAAAATAAAAACACCCCCTAACCTATCAATAAACTACCAATAGCCCTTAAAAAGGCCTTTTGTAGGGCATTGCCCTGAAGCAATCAGCTCTTTTACTTAAAAAATTACAAAGTCCCCTCTAACAGTAACCCCCCCCCACACAACTAAGCCCCCGAAATAAAAAAACTAAGTCTAAAAAACCTATGCTACCCAGTGCCCCTAAATGGGCATTTGTATGGGCATTGTCCTTAAAGCGCCCATAAAAAAAGCCCTAATCTAAAAAAAATAAAACACCCCCCCCAAAAAAAAACTAACACTAACCTCAGAAAATGTACTCACAGTTCCTGAAGTCCGGAAGTCCAGGCGGAGCTAAGTCTTCATCCAGGCAGCGAAGATCTTCTTCCAAGGCAGCACCATCTTCTATCTTCTTCCCAGAGGTACAGAGCGGTCTTCGGTGATGCGCGGATCTGAAGCACTGGTCCTCATCCGGAGCGCTGGTCCTCTTCAGTGGCTGTGGTCTTCAGCGACGTGGATTCTCCTCTTCATGCGATTGTCCCCCGCACACTCAAGCTTGAATGCAAGGTACCCCTTTTATATTGGGGTACCGTTGCATTCCTATTGGCTGAAATATTCAAATCAGCCAATAGGATGAGAGCTACTTAAATCCTATTGGCTGTTCAAATCAGCCAATAGGATTTATGCAGCTCTTATCCTATTGACTGATTTAAATTGTTCATCCAATAGGAATGAAATGATACCTCAGTGTGTGGCGATGGTCGTACGAAGAGGATCCTCCACGCTGGATGACTTGGCGGTCGCCGGTCTTGTTCAGCAGTATGCCTCCACTCTGCGCCGCCTTCGTATTAGGGGTATTTAAACTAGGGGTTTATCTTAGGGTGTTAGGTTTTTATTCTTTTTATTTTCCCCATAGACATCAATGGGAATTGCGTTATGGCGATCACCTTTCCATGATCGCAGGTGTTAGTTTTTTTCTAACACTTTCGCTCCATTGATGTCTATGGGGGAAAACATGCACGAGCACGTCAAGTCAGGCCTTGGGTTTTATGCGGTATGGAACTTAACGAACCATAACTCACAACAAAAGGTTTTTCAGTAACTTGTAATGGCAGCGCTATGGAGAGTGCGATACCGCTTATTTTTATGCATTATTTACGCACCCGATTTAGTGCATAACTTGTAATCTAGGTGTTATTTGTTAATTGATCTATTTATTTATATATGCATCTATCTGTTTGCTTATTTATTTATCAATTTATTTCTCTATTTATTTATCTTTTTCTTTGTCTGTTTTATTTTGGAACACAACATTAAAAGAAGCTATTAGGATTCAGATATAAGAAATGAAAGTACATTTAATTCATACAATATTCATTTTTCATCCATTTCAATTTCCCGTTTGGACAAAGTTACAAATTAGCTGTTACATATTGATATAATAAATACACTAAAGTAAGAGTTTCTCTATGCTGAGCAAAATACTTTCATGATTAATCACGTTTTATTCTCAAGGTTTGTTACGTCATGTGGTGCTCTGTAACTAAACTTGTGCAGAAGTGAAAAATTCAGTACGAATATTTGGAAAAATTCCTTTTCAAGAATATTTTGTCTGCTGCACTATTCGGTATTTGTTTCATTTTATACATAAACTAATATTGAATATTTGTGTAACATTTACATTTGTTTTTGTTAAATGAATGTAAATGTTCATTTGCTACGAGTGGAAAAGTTTACCTGAAGTGTTATACTTACCTGTAGGGTGCTGGACAATCACGCTAATCCCGGTCTTTCTTCACACAGCCCAGGGCGGTGCTCAGGGCTGGTGCTAGGATCCCATTGCTAGTTAAAGGGATATGAAACCCACATTTTTTTACCATGATCCAGATAGATCACAACATTTTAAGCAACTTTCAAATTAACTCCTATTATCAATTTTTCTTCGTTCGCTTGGTATCTGTATTTAAAAAGCAGGAATGTATGCTTAGGAGCTGGCCCATTTTTGTTTCAGCACCTGGGTAGTGCTTGCTGATTGGTGGCTAAATTCAAATCAAAAAGTGGTAGCGCAGCATAGCAAATCAAACAATGGTAGTGCTGCATAGCAAATCAGACAGTGGTTGTGCTGCATAGCAAATCAGACAGTGGTTGTGCTGCATAGCAAATCAAACAGTGGTAGTGCTGCATAGCAAATAAAACAGTGGTTGTGCTGCATAGCAAATAAGACAGTGGTTGTGCTGCATAGCAAATAAAAACGGTGGTAGTGCTGCATAGCAAATCAGACGGTGGTTGTGCTGAATAGCAAATCAGACAGTGGTTGTGCTGCATAACAAATCAGACAGTGGTTGTGCTGCATAACAAATCAGACAGTGGTTGTGCTGCATAACAAATCAGACAGTGATTGTGCTGCATAGCAAATCAGACAGTGGTTGTGCTGCATAGCAAATCAGACAGTGGTAGTGATGCATATCAAATCAAACAGTGGTAGTGCTGCATAGCAAATCAGACAGTGGTTGTGCTGCATATATGTGAGTGTGTATATATATATATATATATATATATATATGTATGTATATATGTGTCCTTTTTGTAACCATGGTGACACATCACACTAATAATTAGATTCCTGTGTTGGGATACCTAGTGTTGATTATTCACAGTTTGTATTCAGATTATGATCTAAAAGTATGCTTCTACTAGCAGGATGTCCTGTCCAGCAATTCAATAGTTCGAACACTAGCCATAATACATAATAAATGTTAGCCATGTATGAGTTAATTCACATGACATAAGCAACCCCTCATGCATCAAGTTCTAAAAATAGTATGTACAAACCACATAATGAAAACAAAGATCTGTGGGAGGAATAAGAAACACAAGAAGTGCTCATGGTATACTCTTTGTTGTTAAAGCTTATATGCCGTTTAACCTTTTAATGCCGTTATGCCGTTCTATTCCATCATAATTACACTGGACTTTAAAGCCGTTGTTACGGTTACCCTTAGTCTCGCTGAGAGATGGACCGCTTAGTAGCCTGGATCCCTATTGCTAAAGAGGGGAGAAGCTGCTTTCCATAGTATTCTATATGAGTCTCGCAAATATAGAATAATCTCCCTTAGCTGCAGTACAGCTAGGATACCCTTCTGCCCACAAAAACGAGTCAACGCTGCGATTGAGGGTCAAACAAGAACTCAGGACTGGGATGCCCAGCCTGCTTTTTATTAAGGTTACATGCACACAGGGCACTCCCAGGGGGAGAGGGGGGGAAGCACAAAATCCCCCATCACACATTTAGATAGAGAGCACTGTCCTTTGACAGGCCACAATAGGATTACAGTACTTAAGATAACAAGTTTACAAGTTCATCTTATCAATTAGCAGTCTGGCTCCAGAGGTGATTAGACAATAGTTTCTAAAAGCTGAAAAAAAAGAGTTAACTCTTTATGAAATGATACTTGTTACGGTTTTCTTGGAGCCCTTCTTAGGCGCTGGCTTGCTGGTTCAGGCATTGCTGCTGGGAAATAAGCTCTTCACAACAAAATAACTAATGCTTCTGTAACAGTGCTCCCTTTCTGTGGAACACTCTGGCAGACACGGTCTGACCCCTTTTCGGGGCAGACTAAGGCTGTCCAGACCGCTGGTTATGCGGGGCTGAGGTCGGTTTGTCTGGACAACCCGTCGGCGTTGCCATTCTGTTTCCTAGGTCTGTAAGTAATGGTGAAATTGAAGGGTTGCAACGATAAGCTCCAACGTAATAGCCTGCCGTTATCTCCAGAGACCCGGTTCAGCCACACCAACGGGTTATGGTCGGTGACCAGAGTGAACTCCTGACCATATAAATAGGGAGTCAATTTCTTTAATGCCCACACCAAAGCCAAACACTCCTTTTCGACCGCTGCATAGCTGACTTCGCGGGGCAGGAGCTTCCGGCTGATGTAGGCAACTGGATGCTCCCCTCCATCTTCGCCTACTTGGCTGAGGACGGCTCCCAGCCCGAACATGGAAGCATCTGTATGGACGATAAAACGTTTGTTAAGGGCTGGGGCCGCCAGGACAGGAGCGTTAATTAGAGCATTTTTGAGAGCCTGGAAAGCCGTTTCACAGTGGGGAGACCACAGGACCTGTCGAGGTAAGTTCTTCTTGGTCAAGTCAGTCAGGGGTTTGGCAAGTGTGCTGTAGTCTGGTACGAACCGTCTATAGTACCCTGCCGTGCCCAGGAAGGCTAGGACCTGAGTCTTAGTGATGGGGGTGGGCCAATTGGCGACAGCTTCTATTTTGGCCGGCTCTGGTCGCTGTTTTCCACACCCCACCCGGTGACCCAGGTACTGTACCTCGGCCATCCCAAAGTGGCATTTCTCTGGCTTCAGAGTCAGGCCAGCAGCCCGGATCTGATCCAGAACCATTCCCACATGAGCTAAGTGGTCCTCCCAGGACTCACTGTGGATCGCTATGTCGTCCAGGTAGGCGCAAGCAAAACTCTGGAAGCCATCCAGGAGCCTATCCACCAAGCGCTGGAATGTAGCTGGGGCATTCTTCATCCCAAACGGCATTACCCTAAACTGATATAAGCCGAATGGGGTGACGAATGCCGACTTGGGGATAGCCTCCGGGGCCAGGGGAATCTGCCAGTAACCTTTGCAGAGGTCAATAGTGGTCAGGTAATTTCCCCTGGCTATACGATCGAGTAGCTCGTCTACCCTGGGCATAGGGTAAGCGTCCGTCACGGTATTTTCATTGAGCCTCCGATAGTCTACGCAGAACCGGGTGGTCCCATCTTTCTTGGGCACCAAGACAACTGGGGAGGCCCAGGGACTATCGGAGGGCTCAATTACCCTGAGCTGGAGCATCTCATCGATCTCCTTCTTCATTCCTGTCCTAACTGCTTCGGGGATTCGGTACGGAGCCTGGCGCAAGGGAGCTTGTCCCGGAGTATCTACCTGGTGGGTGGTTAAAGTAGTGTACCCTGGCTTCGGGGAGAAGGTGAGGTGTTTGGACTGGAGGAGTTGGTTGAGCTGCTCCCTTTCAGTGGGGCTAAGTCGGTCCCCTATCTGAACCTGTGCCACTATACCTGTGGGGAGGCTCTTTTCTAATAGGTCTGGAATGGGTAAACTGTCGGGGTCTTCCTGAGGGGAACAACATACGGCCGTCACGTTCTCTGGTCGCTCAAAATATTCCTTGAGCATGTTTACATGGAATGTCTTTCTAAGATTGTTGTCGTGGCAGCTAGCTATCACATAAGTGGTGTCTCCCCTTTTCTCTACGATCTGGTAGGGACCCTGCCAGGACGCCTGCAATTTGTCTGTCTTCACCGGCTTAAGTACTAACACCTTTTGTCCTATGGTGAAGATTCTCTTTCGGGCCCCCCGATCGTACCATACTTTCTGTCTTCTCTGGGCCAACTGGAGATTAGCCCGCACGGATTTGGCTAATTGCTCCATTCGGTCCCTGAGTTCCAGCACGTATGGCACAATGGGGACACCGTCAGCCTCCATCTCTCCCTCCCAGTGCTCCCGGATCAGGTTTAGGGGTCCCCGTACCTTTCTTCCGTAGAGCAACTCGAAGGGAGAGAACCCTGTCGTTTCCTGGGGCACCTCCCGATAAGCAAATAGGAGGTGCGGCAGGAAGCGTTCCCAGTCTCGGTATTCCTGAGTGAACGTCTTGAGCATTTGCTTGAGGGTCCCATTGAACCTCTCACACAGCCCGTTCGTCTGGGGGTGGTATGGGGAGCTCAGGAGGGACTTAATTTTGCAAACCTGCCAGAGTTGTTGGGTCAATTCAGCCGTAAATTGGGTGCCTCGGTCGGATAGGATTTCTTTTGGAAATCCTACCCGGGAGAACACCTGTACTAGTGCATTCGCTACCGTATCCGCTTGTATGTTGGATAGGGCGACAGCCTCTGGGTACCTGGTAGCGTAGTCCACTACGGTAAGAATGTATCGCTTACCGGAGGGACTAGGGGTAGCCAGTGGTCCCACTAGGTCAATAGCAACCCGGCTGAAGGGTTCCTCTACAATGGGCATATTTACTAGCTGGGCTTTAGGGTGATCGCCTCGCCTTCCTACTCGTTGACACACATCGCAGGTGTTACAGTAAGTTCTAACGTCAGCGTGCACCCCTGGCCAAAAGAACGTGTGAGTAATGCGGTGTAGGGTACGGGTAACGGCTAGGTGGCCTGCTAAGGGGATGTCGTGGCCTATTTTGAGGATTTCTTGACGGTATTTGTGGGGCACTACCAGCTGTCGCCTACGCTGTCCCCTTTTCTCTGTCCAGCGGTATAGTTTCCCTTTTTCCCATAAGAATGTTTCATTATCTGCCCCGCCCCCTCCGGTCTCTGCTCGTTCCCGGTACTTTTGTAAGGTCGGGTCAGTCTTAGACTCTGCCTCGAAAGCATCTGGGGTGTCCCAGGGTATGGGGCCTAACCTGTCAGGCAAGGTCGGGGTAGGTCTTACCTGTGTCTCCCGCACTGGTGAGAGCTCTCGCTCCGTCCGGGCTTGGGCCCGTGTAGTCACTGGGTCCGCCTCGTTGTTGCATACTGGAGCATAGGCAGAAGTCATGGGGCCCAAATCGTTGCCCAGTAGTACTTCGGCAGGTAAATTATCCATTAGGCCCACGTTCACAGCCCCCTTTCCCGCTCCCCAATCAAGATGTACTTTAGCTGTTGGAATTTTGTACACATCCCCCCCCGCCACTCTAACGGCCACAGTCTGTCCGGATCGCTTGTGCTCTGGCACCAAATGACTCTGTACCAGCGTGATAGTAGCCCCTGTGTCTCGCAATCCCTCGGTAGATCGCCCCTCGAGCCATACCCTCTGCCGATGGTGCTGGCGGTTATCTGAGGCAGCATATACAGGGTCTGCCTCGTGAAGCGGCCCCACATATCCCTCCATAGGGGCCTCTTGGTTAACACAGAGGGCCCGGGCCGGACGATAGGACCCAGAGGGGTAATTGTAATTCCTGGGTGTCTGGTGCGTATTAAGGGGGCAGCTAGCCATGAAATGCCCTGGTTGCTTGCATCGGTGGCAAGTCGGTCTGGGACGCTCAGAGCTGTTATTGGGTGGTCCTGAGTGTCGGACGGGCCCTGTGGGCACCGGGGCTCGGAATTCAGCACGAGGGGGTGCACGGTAAACCTCTCTGGGTTCGACCCGTGCTGGAGCTCGGTAGTTCATGGGTTCGTGAAGACGGGAGTCATAATGTTCATCGGCCAATTTGGCTGCTTCTTCTAAGGTAGAAGGCCGCCTGTCTCGCAGCCATTCCTTCCCTTGCTGTTCCATGCCATTATAAAAATGTTCTAAGAGAAACAATTGTAAAATTTCCTCCCCAGTCACCGCTTTACATCCGCTCAGCCAGTGATTTGCCGCTCTCCGCATTCGGTGCGCCCATTCCATATGGGTATCGTTAGGCTTCTTTTCCGTGCCCCGAAACTGTCGGCGATACGTGTCCGGAGTTACAGCGTACCGTCGCAACAGTGTCTCCTTAACTAGCTCATACTGTGTAACTTCCTCAGCACCCAGAGTACGAAAGGCTTCCAGGGCTCGCCCGGATAGTTTCCCAGACAATATCGTGGGCCACTCTCTGTTGGGAATCTGGTGCAGGGCACATTGCCTTTCGAAGTCCGCCAAATATTCATCAATCCCTGTCTCGCTCTCTAGGAAGGGTCGAAATGCCGCATAGGGTATCTTGGGCCTCCCAGCATTTTCGACAGGGATGATTACCTGCGGTGCTTCAGCATTGCGGTGTGCGTTCGCTAGGTTGAGTTCGTGGGCTCGAGTCTCCGCCATCAACTGCTGTACCAATTCCATGGAGGGGTTCGGCCCGTATAATGAGAGCCTTTCCCGAACAATCCTGGTTTTTTCGTCACTAATCGTGGTCGGTGTTTCCGCCATTGTGAAGCTCTGATCCAGTTCGGTCAATTCTGCGATCAGCTCTCTCCTCGGCCGGTTGCTGGCGTACCCCCCTCTGCTTTCAAGTAAATCCTTTAGGGTTGTACGCTTCAATTTTTCGTAAGCGCTCTCCATCCGTTCTGTACCTCTCCTAGGAAATCCAGGAAAATCCCGCCGCTGCCGCCAAATGTTACGGTTACCCTTAGTCTCGCTGAGAGATGGACCGCTTAGTAGCCTGGATCCCTATTGCTAAAGAGGGGAGAAGCTGCTTTCCATAGTATTCTATATGAGTCTCGCAAATATAGAATAATCTCCCTTAGCTGCAGTACAGCTAGGATACCCTTCTGCCCACAAAAACGAGTCAACGCTGCGATTGAGGGTCAAACAAGAACTCAGGACTGGGATGCCCAGCCTGCTTTTTATTAAGGTTACATGCACACAGGGCACTCCCAGGGGGAGAGGGGGGGAAGCACAAAATCCCCCATCACACATTTAGATAGAGAGCACTGTCCTTTGACAGGCCACAATAGGATTACAGTACTTAAGATAACAAGTTTACAAGTTCATCTTATCAATTAGCAGTCTGGCTCCAGAGGTGATTAGACAATAGTTTCTAAAAGCTGAAAAAAAAGAGTTAACTCTTTATGAAATGATACTTGTTACGGTTTTCTTGGAGCCCTTCTTAGGCGCTGGCTTGCTGGTTCAGGCATTGCTGCTGGGAAATAAGCTCTTCACAACAAAATAACTAATGCTTCTGTAACAGCCGTTATGACGGAAAAGAACGTCATAGCTAACGGCTGTCCTGAAGCCTTCTGTGCTTTCAGGATTTGATCGCGGTCTGGAGGGCATTCCTAAGGTTGTAGGGACGCCCCCCCAGACACGATCCAATAATTGAAATCTTGAGATCGTGTGCACGATCGCGTGGTTTCAATTTGTCTACATTGGAACAGTTGTTCCGATGTAGACACTTTAACCCTGTCGCGAAAGGGTTAAGACTGTGTTTTTTTATCTTATTGTCATTTTTACTTTATCTTATTGTAAATAAATGCATTTATGAATAAGGCACCAATATTTTTTTATTTTATGTTTTAGATTGCTAGAAAGAACAAAAATATTTTCCGCCTTAGATAATATGATGATTACGATAGATTTGTGTATACGTGTGAAAGATATACAACATATGTACGATCTGGTTCTTTTAGAGTAATGTTTCTCTGAGGACAATTTGTAATTTAGATTCTAACATACTGCATACAATAAAGCTGACAACACCTGAGTCTGTACTAAAATTAATATGAAGGTTCTTTAAATAATAATCAAATACCCCTGTGAATTGAAAACAAAACAGTAACTTAGGTTTAAAAGGAAATAATACCACCTTATATTAGGGAAGAGCAGCAATTATAGTGGCACTGTGCTATTTTGTATGTGTGTGTGCTTTATTTTAATCATTCATTAAAGTGAAGGTAAAGTTTCATATATTAGATTATATCCCCTGTAAATACTATACAATTAAATAGGACTTTAAGTCATGAATTTTTTATAATCGCTATATTTATTTTGTTTTTACCGTTTCTTTATCCGATTCTTAACACTGTTAAAACAACCCGTTTTTATTTATTTTTTTCTAAGCCCGGTCACGTTTTTTTACAAGCCAATTGAAACATTGGCCGTTAGGCGGCCGTCATATTACGTCACCGCATTACTGGAGTCTCTGCGCATGCGTTGCCTTCACTTTCTCTCTGTTATGATCAACGCTCGTTCCAGTTTTCTGTCACGCAGGCGCAAATCGAATGTACCGCGAAGTGTGCGCATGTGCAAGTTGTCAGACAATCAGGGAACGCGCTTTTGAAGTACGTACAGAGCGGGTGGGACCGCTCTGTACGTAATATAGTGAAAAACCAGGAAATCAATGCAGGGAGGAGCTAAGACCGGCAGAGAACGTGAATATAAACTGTTTAAAATACAATAATATATATACAAATCCAAAAAAATAAATAAGCGATCATAGTATATAATAGATGAGTAATAGAATCCAGTTTACAAAACCGCAAAACTTTACCTTCACTTTAAAATAGCAGAGGCAACAGCATCACACAAATGAAGTACTATAAAGCTGAAAATGAAATGTATATAGAAATAAACTGTTATTACCCAGCCCCAGAACATTTATTTAACCTGGAAGTTTTAGCTTTCCTCGATAAAGAAACTTGATCACCATCAAGCAGTAACGCGAATCCTGATTACCAACTGCAAAAGCTAAGGCGGAGCTAAAGTGAGAAACTTGGGCAGGATACTTACAGGTCAGGTAACTGTGACTCGCGAGTCCAGAGGAGTAGAAAATAAATTAGTATCCCATGTTCGATATCTTTACTGCAAATCCATGCACAACTACCAGAGCCTTTTTGCTAGTTGGCTTAGGTTCCTGCTGAGGCGTGACTCGTGAGGGATTAAAAGTACAGTCACAAACGTACCGTGCGTGCCGCCTCCTGAAACGGCTGGTGCGGCACCTGTAAACACACACTTGAGGCCTGTGTGGGTGGCTGGGTGATTCGGTGTGCCGGGCAGTGCAGGTTGGTCGGGACCATGGGGTGGGTGGCATGCACTGCGCTGTGTGCACAATTACCCAATTGCATTAGAAATGAATTAAATTGGCTGAGCCAAAAACTGGGACCTAAAAAGTAAAAATTAAAAAAATCAGGCTGCTCTAAATTGTGCCCTCCTGCTGGGGCGCCCTAAGGCTGTTGCCTTCGTTGCCTATATACAAGCGCCGGCCCTGGCAGTGTTAATAAAAGCCTTTGCAATGCGGATCTCAGTGCCTGTGTTAAATTATCTTTTGCTTTAATGCAGGCTCTAGGTCCTCCTCGCTAAGCTTCCTATTAGCTCGGCTCTGTGCAAAAGTATCAGGATAAGCGCGGCTCTCCAGCACGCTAGAGGTAAGTATTTAATAACTAAAGGTAATTTAAAGGAAACTAGTGAATACTAACAAATGTAGTTGTCTTCTTTAAATTTAGTTGGTGCATTCATGAAAATGAAACGAATATCCATGTTTTCATTACAAACTCACATTTGTAACAAAATAAATGCACAAGCTTATCTGTAATAGTCATCTGGCTTGCCCTTGCCCAAACATAGGATTAAAGGAAGCAACAGAAGAGGTTATTCAAAGGCTTATATAGAGAAATAGGAGTTATAGGAAGTGGTGCAATAGGATGAGTTATACAGAATGATATAGCGTACAATAGGAGGTATTATAGGGAGGGTAATATAGTGCAATAGGAGGTGTTATGGGTTATATGGTGCAATAGGAGGAGTTATAGGGAGGGTTACATCATGAAATAGGAGTATTCATAGGGAGAGTTATATGGTGCAATAGGAGTTATAGGGAGGGTTATATGGTGTAATAGGAGGAGTTATAGGGAGGGTTATATGATGCAATAGGAGGAGTTATAGGGAGGGTTATATTGTGCAATAGGAGGAGTGCTAGGGAGGGTTATATGGTGCAATAGGTGGAGTTATAGGGAGGGTTATATGGTGCAATAGGAGGAGTTATAAGGAGGGTTATGTGGTGCAATAGGAGAAGTTATAGGGAGGGTTATATAGTGTAATAGGAGGAGTTATAAGGAGGGTTATGTGGGGCAATAGGAGGTGTAATAGGGAGGGTTATGTGGTACAATAGGAGGTGTTATAGAGAGGGTTATGTAGTGCAATAGGAGAAGTTATAGGGAAGGTTATATGGTGCAATAGGAGGAGTTATAGGGAGGGTTATATTTTGCAATAGCAAGAGTTATAGGGAGGGTTATATGGTGTTATAGGAGGTGTTATAAGGAGAGTTATATGGTGCAATAGGAGTTACATGGAGGGTTATATGGTGCAATAGGAGGAGTTATAGGGAGGGTTATATGGTGAAATAGGAGGAGTTACAGGGAGGATTATATGGTACAAAAGGAGGAGTTATATGGAGGGTTATGGTCCAATAGGAGGAGTTATAGGGAGGGTTATATGGTTTAGTAGGAGGGGTTATAGGGAGGGTTATATGGTTCAATATGAGGGGTTACAAGGAGGGTTATATGGTGCAATAGGAGGAGTTATAGGGAGGGTTATATGGGGCAATAGGAGGAGTTATAGGGAAGGTTATATGGTACAATAGGAGGGGTTACAGGGAGGGTTATATGGTGCAATAGGAGGAGTTATAGGGAGGGTTATATGGTGCCATAGGAGGAGTTATAGGGAGGCTTATATGGTGTAATATGAGGGGTTATAGGGAGGGTTATATGGTACAATAGGAGGAGTTATAGGGAGGGTTATATGGTGTAATAGGAGGGGTTATAGGGAGGGTTATATGGTACAATAGGAGGAGTTATAGGGAGGGTTATATGGTGCCATAGGAGGAGTCATAGGGAGGCTTATATGGTGTAATAGGAGGGGTTATAGGGAGGGTTATATGGTACAATAGGAGGGGTTACAGGGAGGGTTATATGGTGCAATAGGAGGAGTTATAGGGAAGTTTAATTGGTGCAATAGGAGGAGATATAGGGAGGGTTATATGGTGCAATAGGAGGAGTTATAGGGAGAGTTATATGGTGTAATAGGAGGAGTTA
Organism: Bombina bombina; assembly: GCF_027579735.1. Lineage (NCBI taxonomy): Eukaryota > Metazoa > Chordata > Amphibia > Anura > Bombinatoridae > Bombina > Bombina bombina. The sequence goes on from NC_069508.1 coordinate 14,929,722, forward strand.
TAGGGAGGGTTATATGGTACAATAGGAGGAGTTACACGGAGGGTTATATGGTGCAATAGGAGGAGTTAAAGGGAGGGTTATTTGGTGTAATAGGGGGGGTTATAGGGAGGGTTATATGGTACAATAGGAGGAGTTATAGGGAGGGTTATATGGTCTAATAGGAGGAATTATAGGCAGGGTTATATGGTGCAATAAGAGGAGTTATAGGGAGGTAGGGAGGGATATATGGTGCAATAGGAGGTGTTATAGGGAGGGTTATATGGTACAATAGGAGGGGTTATAGGGAGGGTTATATGGTACAATAGGAGTAGTTATAGGGAGGGTTATATGGTGCAATAGGAGGTGTTAAAGGGAGGGTTATGTGGTGCAATAGGAGGTATTATAGAGAGGGTTATTTAGTGCAATAGGAGGAGTTATAGGGAAGGTTATATGGTGCAATAGGAGAAGTTATAGGAATGGTTATGTGGGGCAATAAGAGGAGTTATAGGGAGGGTTATGTGGGGCAATAAGAGAAGTTATTAGGAGGGTTATGTGGGGCAATAGGAGGTGTTATAGGGAGGGTTATGTGGTGCAATAGGAGGTGTTATAGAGAGGGTTATATGGTGCAATAGAAGGAGTTATAGGGAGGGTTATATGGTGCAGTAGTAGGAGTTATAGGTAGGGTTATATGATGCAATAAGAGGAGTTATAGGTAGGGTTATATGGTGCAATAGGAGGAGTTATAGGGAAGGTTATATGGTGCAATATGAGGAGTTATAGGGAGGGTTATATGGGGAAATAGGAGGAGTTATTGGGAGGGTTATATGGTACAATAGGAGGTGTTATATGGAGCAATAGGAGGTGTTAAAAGGAGCGTTATATGGCGCAATAGGAAGAGTAATAGGAGGAGTTATAGGGAGCAATAAGAGGCGTTATATGTAGGTTTATATGGTGCAATAGGAAGAGATATAGGGAGGGTTATATGATGCAATAGGAGGAGTTATAGGGAGGGTTATATAGTGCAATAGGAGGAGTTATAGGGAGGGTTATATGGGGCAATAGGATGAGTTATAGGGAGGGTTATGTGGTGCAATAGGAGGAGTTATATGACGCAACAGGAGTAGTTAAAAGGAGCGTTATATGGAGCAATAGGAAGAGTAATAGGGAGGGTTATAGGGAGCAATAGGCGGAGTTATAGGGAGGGTTATATGGTACAATAGGAGGAGTTATAGGGAGGGTTATATGGTGCAATAGGAGGAGTTATAGGGAGGGTTATAGGGTGAAATAGAAAAAAAATATAGAAAGAACCTTAAACAGTTCTATTGGAAGAGACTGGTGCAGGTATATCCTTTGACACTGTATAGTTCATGCATTAATATGGTTTGACAAATGTTTGCTGACAGATGGTCACTTCTGGGCTTTCGTTCATTAATTTCCTCAAACAAGATTTGGTAACTATTCAGTTTACAGTTAATAAAATGATTCCCACCCATGCCTCCCATTTATTTTGGTGTCTTTTTAAGTCAATATAGTTATTCATCACAGCTTTTAGCTTGTCACAGCAGCAGGTGGTTCCTTCCCACTCTCACAATATGGAATCCTTTGATGGGATCGTACGCGGCAACAGCTGCACCCGGCCAAAACTGTGGGTTGGCACATATTTTGGGTTTGTTATTATGTTTATTTCTAGTGAGTTTTGGTCTATTTACATCTCTCGCTGTAAAGTATAATGTTAATAAGTACAAGTGTCAGCTACACTGAGGATTTTGTAGATTTCAGCAGTCTTGGGGGTGTTAAAGAATCTGCACTCAATGTTTTTTTGCTGAGATTTCAAAATATATACAAAGAAAGAACGTCTATCAACATCCTAATTAATACTCAAAGCATTGACTTGAGCAACTAACCACAGTGTGGTGTATGATTAATGATGTATTGACAAAAAAAATCACATCTTTAGAGAGGGAGTGCAGCTACTATAGAATTTAACAACACTTCTAGTGTGCTATATGGTGCAATATAAGGAGTTATAGGGAGGGCTATATGGTGCAATATAAGGAGTTATAGGGAGGGTTATATGGTGCAATAGGAGGAGTTATAGGGAGGGTTATATGGTGAAATAGGAGGAGTTATAGGGAGGGTTATATTGTGCAATAGGAGGAGTTATAGGGAGAGTTATATGGTGCAATGGGAGGAGTTATAGGGAGGGCTATATGGTGCAATATAAGGAGTTATAGGGAGGGCTATATGGTGAAATAGGAGGAGTTATAGGGAGGGTTATATGGTGAAATAGGAGGAGTTATAGGGAGGGTTATATGGTGCAATAGGAGGAGTTATAGGGAGGGTTATATGGTACAATAGGAGGAGATATAGGGAGGGTTATATGGTGCAATAGGAGAAGTTATAGGGAGGGTTATATGGTGCAATAGGAGGAGTTATAGGGAGGGCTATATGGTGCAATATAAGGAGTTATAGGGAGGGCTATATGGTGCAATAGGAGGAGTTATAGGGAGAGTTATATGGTGCAATAGGAGGAGTTATAGGGAGGGCTATATGGTGCAATATAAGGAGTTATAGGGAGGGCTATATGGTGCAATATAAGGAGTTATAGGGAGGGCTATATGGTGCAATAGGAGGAGTTATAGGGAGGGTTATATGGTGCAATATAAGGAGTTATAGGGAGGGCTATATGGTGCAATAGGAGGAGTTATAGGTAGGGTTATATGGTGCCATAGGGGGAGTTATAGGGAGGGTTATATGGTGCAATAGGAGGAGTTATAGGGAGGGTTATATGGTGCCATAGGGGGAGTTATAGGGAGGGTTATATGGTGCAATAGGAGGAGTTATAGGGAGGGTTATATGGTGCCATAGGGGGAGTTATAGGGAGGGTTATATGGTGCAATAGGAGGAGTTATAGGGAGGGTTATATGGTGCCATAGGGGGAGTTATAGGGAGGGTTATGTGGTGCAATAGGAGGAGTTATAGGGAGGGTTATGTGGTGCAATAGGATGAGTTATAGGGAGGGTTATGTGGTGCAATAGGAGGAGTTATAGGGAGGGTTATATGGTGCAATAGGATGAGTTATAGGGAGGGTTATGTGGTGCAATAGGAGGAGTTATAGGGAGGGTTATATGGTGCAATAGGAGGAGTTATAGGGAGGGTTATATGGTGCAATAGGAAGAGTTATAGGGATGGTTATATGGTGCAATATAAGGAGTTATAGGGAGGGTTATATGGTGCAATATAAGGAGTTATAGGGAGGGTTATATGGTGCAATATAAGGAGTTATAGGGAGGGTTATATGGTGCAATATAAGGAGTTATAGGGAGGGTTATATGGTGCAATATAAGGAGTTATAGGGAAGGTTATATGGTGCAATAGGAGGAGTTATAGGGAGAGTTATATGGTGCAATAGGAGGAGTTATAGGGAGGGTTATATGGTGCAATAGGAAGAGTTATAGGGAGGGTTATATGGTACAATAGGAGGAGTTATAGGGAGGGTTATATGGTACAATAGGAGGAGTTATAGGGAGGGTTATATGGTGCAATAGGAGGAGTTATAGGGAGGGTTATATGGTGCAATAGAATTAGTTATAGGGAAGGTTATATGGTGCAATAGGAGGAGTTATAGGGAGGGTTATATGGTGCCATAGGGGGAGTTATAGGGAGGGTTATATGGTACAATAGGAGGAGTTATAGGGAGGGTTATATGGTGCAATAAGAGGAGTTATAGGGAGGGTTATATGGTGCAATAAGAGGAGTTATAGTGAGGGTTATATGGTGCAATAGGAGGAGTTATAGGGAGGGTTATATGGTGCAATAGGAGGAGTTATAGGGAGGGTTATATGGTGCAATAGGAGGAGTTATAGGGAGGGTTATATGGTGCAATAGGAGGAGTTATAGGGAGGGTTATATGGTGCAATAGGAGGAGTTATAGGAAGGGTTATATTGTGCAATAGGAGGAGTTATAGGGAGGGTTATATGGTGCATTAGGAGGAGTTATAGGGAGGGTTATATGGTGCAATAGGAGGAGTTATAGGGAGGGTTATATGGTGCAATAGGAGGAGTTATAGGGAGGGTTATATTGTGCAATAGGAGGAGTTATAGGGAGGGTTATATGGTGCATTAGGAGGAGTTATAGGGAGGGTTATATGGTGCAATAGGAGGAGTTATAGGGAGGGTTATATGGTGCAATAGGAGGAGTTATAGGGAGGGTTATATGGTACAATAGGAGGAGTTATAGGGAGGGTTATATGGTGCAATAGGATGAGTTTTAGGGAGGGTTATATGGTGCAATAAGATGAGTTATAGGGAGGGTTATATGGTGTAATAGGATGAGTTTTAGGGAGGGTTATATGGTGCAATAGGATGAGTTTTAGGGAGGGTTATATGGTGCAATAGGAGGAGTAATAGGGAGGGTTATATGGTGCAATAAGATGAGTTATAGGGAGGGTTATATGGTGTAATAGGATGAGTTATAGGGAGGGTTATATGGTGCAATAGGATGAGTTTTAGGGAGGGTTATATGGTGCAATAGGAGGAGTAATAGGGAGGGTTATATGGTGCAATAAGATGAGTTATAGGGAGGGTTATATGGTGTAATAGGATGAGTTATAGGGAGGGTTATATGGTGTAATAGGATGAGTTTTAGGGAGGGTTATATGGTGCAATAGGAGGAGTAATAGGGAGGGTTATATGGTGCTATAGGAGGCGTTATAGGGAGGGTTATATGGTGCAATAGGAGGAGTTATAGGGAGGGTTATATGGTGCAATAGGATGAGTTTTAGGGAGGGTTATATGGTGCAATAAGATGAGTTATAGGGAGGGTTATATGGTGCAATAAGAGAAGTTATAGGGAGGGTTATAAGGTGCAATAGGAGTTATAGGGAGAGCTATATAGTGCAATAGGTGGAGTTATAAGGAGGGTTATATGGAGCAATAGGGAGTGTTATATGGTGCAATAGGAGGCGATATAGGGAGGGTTATATGGTGCAACAGGAAGAGTTATATGGAGCAGAAGGAGGAGTTATAAGGAGTGTTATATGGTGCAATAGGAGGTGTTTTAGGGAGGGTTATATGGTGCAACAGGAAGCGTTATAATGAGTGTTATATGGTGCAGTAGGAGGAGTTATAGGATGGGTTATATGGTGCAATAGGAGGAGTTATAGCGAGGGTTATATGGTGCAATAGGATGAGTTATAGGAGGGGTTATATGGTGTCACCAAATAATTTGCCATAAAAATGATGGGTGGTAATATAAAGCAGTAGGTTAAATTATACAGAGGGTTACACAGAGCAATAGGAGGATATATTTGGAGAGTTTATATGAAGTTATTTAGCAGTCAGTGGGTTAATGGAGATGTCTCAGTAATAGTCTTGAAGAACTGTTCAGTGCTTGGACATGCTCTGGGGAACCTCTGCTTGGGTATTCCTAAAGATTTTGGCTTCTAGGCTTCCATTTCAAGTCCCCAGGGGCCAGAGAGGAATGTTGTCATCTGAAAGCTGTTGATGAAGCTCAGAGAAACTACTCTTAATTGACATCTGCCCACATCATAAAAACTTAAAGCGGAATCATCCGTCCAGGGATGGAAATAAAATCCCTGGAGAAATTAAATCTACTCAGTCATTTAAAGCCACGTTCCCACCATGTTAATTAAGGCTGAAATATAATTTAATGTTTAAAGGCAAATGCAAGAAGAATGTATTGTTTTTGGCCCAACACTGTTTGTTTTATTAATCGTATGCAGCACTCTCTGTAGGACAATGTGTGGATCTCTCTAACTCACACTGTAGCAAACAGTCTCTTATTAGACAGCAGCCATTTGTCTTACTCATTGAATGTCTGAAAGTCAATAAGTAACATAAATTATAACTATCCTACAGATAAGGGTCATACATACACAGTAGTTGTAATGAGAAGCATAGTAAATAAATAAAGATGAACTTTTATATATATTTGAGGTCACCCTGTGTATTAATAATTACTGTCCTGATAGACACAAAATGAATCTGGTATTTTTACAGCCAGATGAATATTTATTACTGTGAATACAAAATGAGATAATCTGGCCATACTGTAATGGGGCCAACCCAACCTAGAAGTTCTGGGGAACCTAAACAAGAAATATATATATTAGGGTTCAGTTTGTGTATAGTGATATCAAGAGATTTATTATTTACACCCCTGTGAAGTTGTATCCCCAGTTACTATCCAACCAATAGCAGGGTCCAGTCCTTCCTTGCATTGCAGCCCTGCAGCCAAACTAATTAGCTCACTGTACGCTATTGATCTGTGCAGGCACGGGGCACATAATGATGTAGTGTACACTGCTCTTGGTGAATGGGGATTAGTGCCTTATGCCGTGTATGCATGCAAAATAATTAGGGCCATGCGGCCGTAATGCATATGTAACAATGTAAACCCTTCCAGCTCTGTTCTGCCATCACATGCATATTCTGATGTATTAACTGAGGGAAGTAATGAGATCCAAGCCCCCAGATCATAGGCAGATAATAGGTAGACAGACAGATAGATAGATACTGTATAGATAGATGATAGATAGATACTGTATAGATAGGTGATAGACAAATATATAAATAGATGATAGATCGATTGATAGGTAGATAAACAGATATATCGATCGATAGATAGATCGATCCATCGATAGATTGATTGATTGATTGATTGATTAATTGATAGATAGATAGATAGATAGATGATAGATAGATAGACAGATAATTAGATGGATAGATACTGGATAGATATATAGATAGATACTGTATAGATAGATATATAGATATAGATAAATGATAGATAGATAGATAGATAGATAGATAGATAGATAGATAGATACTAGATAGATAGATAGATAGATAGATAGATAGATAGAAAGATACTGTACAGATAGATAGATAGATAGATATTGTATAGATAGAAAGATAGATAGATTAATAAATAGGTAGATGATACATAGATAGAAAAATTAATAGATACTGGACAGATAGACAGAGAGACAGACAGACAGATAGATAGATATATTGATGTAAAGAGAGAGATAGATGGATAGATAGATAGATAGATAGATAGATAGATAGATAGATAGATAGATAGATAGATCATATATATGGAGATAATAGGTAGATAGACAGATAGATAGATACTGTATAGATAGATAGATAGATAGATAGATAGATAGATAGATAGATAGATAGATAGATAGATAGATAGATACTGTACAGATAGATGATAAACAGATAGATACATAGATGAAGATAGATAGATAGATAGATAGATACTGTATAGATAGATAGATACTGGATAAATAGATAGATAGATAGATAGATAGACACTGTATATGTAGATAGATAGATAGATAGATAGATAGATAGTATCTATATTATTTGTGGCTCTTTGCAAGTCACTTGGCTAGCCATAGCTCTGGCTATTTGTGGTGTGTTGTGGCTTTCAGTAACTAACATTAGATAGATAGATAGATAGAGAGATAGATAGATAGATAGATAGATAGATAGATAGATAGATGTTCCTTTGGACGCCTGTGTCACCATGTAGCCTTTTCCTGCTGTTGCTGTCAGTGTCACTTTGGCTCAGTTGCTTTCGGTGGCCGTTATATTTTACTCTGCAATATTTAGTTGCCCTCAGATACATTTTGTGGTCTCTCAAGCACAAACTGGGTCTTGGTTGGAACAAGTATAAAAGTTAAGTGAATATGTTAAGTGAAGAGTCTCATTCATTTTTAATAGCAGGAATAACATTCGCATAATCGATAGATGAAAGGAAGTTGCTCTCCCAGACTCCTCTCTTGGTAAAAGCTATGAGATCAGACACAACATTTTATTTCAGACTCTGGGGTGGGATGATGCGGTTTCCTGAAATAAAATAGGTTGAACTCTAAATGTAAAACGATGAATATTTAACTTTCTCAGTAGTTAGACTGCGCTAAGAACAGAGTGAGAAAAATGCATACATTTGTGCATTTTTTTGGCTTGCACACTAACTACGCTCAAAGTTAAATATTAGTGCAGCCGCATTAGTGCATGGATCACAAGATGAAAGTAAAAGTCGTGTTCGCATTGCACCTAACTCATTTGCTTGTTTGCAGTTGAGCGCAAATATCACTTTTTTTGGAATCAATATTTTGCGCTCAACTTTATTTATAAGGTATGAAAAGTATATGATATAACAAAGTTTGTATATATTTTATATATACATGTATAGACATATATGCACATTTATATACAATTTGGAGCCCTTTCCACTCAAATACCTTAAAACTAGAAATATAATTTTTATTAAATTTTAATATTTTATAAAATATTTTACTGTGTATTTGTTGTAAATATTTTATATTCCAATGTTCGTCATATTTTTAATGATATATTCCTATATATATGTATATATTAATACCTGTATATATTCATATAGATATATAGGTATAGATATATATTTAAAAAAAATCATATATATATATATATATATATATATATATATATATATATATATATATATATATACAGGTAGCCCTCAGTTTACGCCGGGGTTAGGTTCCAGAAGGAATGGTTATAAATCGAAACCATTGTAAATTGAAACCCAGTTTATAATGTAAGTCAATGGGAAGTGAGGGAGTTAGGTTCCAGGCCCCTCTCAAAATTATCATAAGTAACAACTAATACATTATTTTTAAAGCTTTGAAATGAAGACTTTAAATGCTAAACAGCATTATAAACCTAATAAAATAATCACACAACAAAGAATATATAATTAAACTAAGTTAAATGAACAAAAACATTTGCCAAACAGTATTATAAACCTAATAAAATAATCACACAAGACAGACTTCACTTGCATTTTTCTGCAAACAGTTCTTTCTATGCATTCCAATCTGGGCTAATTTATAGACAGGAAGATCTTGTTCCATTGAAATTTGCTCGATAGCTCAGGTCTGGTTAAACTGATTCATTTCAACTTGCTTGGCTTTGCTGCAACACAAGCGGACAGCTCCACCTACTGGCTATTTTAATCAATGCACTGCTTCTCAATGCTTTTCAGTAGCAGTCACATGACTGGAAAAAAAGGTTGTTATTCTGAAACGGTGTAAATTGAACCATTGTAAACCGAGGGCCACCTGTATATATATGTAAAAATATCTATTTAAAAATAAAAATAAAATTTTCATCTATGTGAAGAACATTGGAATGTAAAATGTTCATTACTACGTTCGGGTTTAGCGATGTAGGTCTAACGCAGTGTCAGGTTGGCACAAGAGCGATATTCTTTTTTTAAAGTGTGCTCTATTGAATTATATGGAGATAAAAGTTAACGCGGTTGCTATATCCAAAGTCCTAAAGTTATCGTGCATTGACTTTCACTCACGCACAAACTATTTATTTTCAACTTGTGATATGTGAGCTAACCCGCTTGCACTAAAAGTTTACTTCCATCACTATTTGCGCACAAGGGAGAGCACTATATAGCGCGCCACTTATAATCTTCTCCTTTATTTTTAATCCCCTTTCTCCCACTTTACTCCTCTCCTTGCTGTGTGTAGAGTGCTAGGCAAGTAAATAAGGCACCAGTTGGCGCATTCAGGGCCGCTTGCACCTGTGAGCTTTTATCACGTTATAGAAATGAATGAGGGCTCAGCACCTCCAGCAGCACAGCAGAATCACCAGTGTCTCATAGACATCAGATACTGTCCAGTGAGTTTAATCTCCTAAATCCTTTTGTTATCCCAGGGAATTTATGATCTAGGATTTAATGGGCTTTACTAAATCTATCCCCATAGGATCGACTAGATTTGTCTCTCTGGAGAGTTCTCTGAGCAAAGAAAGTTATGGAAAGAATTTGAGCCTAGATTCACTAAGTATGTAAAGTACTCTCCAGTAAGACAATCTCTCCTGTGCCAGTAGATTTGAAGGGCTATTTCACTGTTGAATAAACTCCCAATGATAAAACACAAATGTGATGGTACTGGTGAGCTTTCCTGAAATTGTATGAGGTGGCTGACACACACTGGAGACCACTAAAGTCTCCTTCAGTCCGGTTCATGAGTCTCAGTGAAGTGAAAGCAATGGCCGGAGCCAGTTGTCTGTGCTAAGCAGAGCATGACCTTGTGTGGCAGGAGAACAGTCTACACAGGAGGCCGACTGCTTTACTGTAACTACTATGGGATGAACAATTAAAGCCCTGTCTCGTTAAGTGATAAGCACTCTCCTTAAAACTTAATGAATGTCATTAGCTCTTAAAACCATGATGTATGAGGCGATGGACAGCAGGAGAGGGGACTATGTTCTATATACAAATGCACTGTGTATACAGAGACCAAATGTGTATTATCATGTGTATTTATTACTCCCTGTGTTTGTGATACTGATGGAAATAAATAATATACAGCAAAAAGAACTGTTTGATGTGGTCTGAGCACAGGTGGGTCTACAGTGGGGATGCAGGTGGATGTAATCTGGGGATACAGGTGAGTATAATCTGGGGATGCAGGTGAGTCTAATCTGGGGATATAGGTGAGTGTAATCTGGAGATGCAGGTGAGTTTAATCTGGGGATACAGGTGAGTCTAATCTGGGGATACAGGTGAATCTAATCTGGGGATACAGGTGGGTGTAATATGGGTATACAGGTGAGTCTAATCTGTGGATACAGGTGTGTCTAATCTGGGGATACAGGTGAGTCTAATCTGGGGATACAGGTGAGTCTAATCTGGGGATATAGGTGAGTGTAATCTGGGGATATAGGTGAGTGTAATCTGGAGATGCAGGTGAGTCTAATCTGGGGATACAGGTGAGTCTAATCTGGGGATACAGGTGAATCTAATCTGGGGATACAGGTGAGTCTAATCTGGGGATATAGGTGAGTGTAATCTGGAGATACAGGTGAATCTAATCGGGGGATACAGGTGTGTGTAATCTGGGTATACAGGTGAGTCTAATCTGTGGATACAGGTGAGTCTAATCTGTAGATACAGGTGAGTCTAATCTGGGGATACAGGTGTGTCTAATCTGGGGATACAGGTGAGTCTAATCTGGAGATACAGGTGAGTTTAATTTGGGGATACAGGTGAGTGTAATCTGGGTATACAGGTGAGTATAATCTGTGGATACAGGCAAGTGTAATCTGGGGATACAGGTGAGTGTAATCTGGGATACAGGTGAGTGTAATATGGGGATATAGGTGGGTGTTATCTGTGGATACAGGTGAGTTTTATCTGGGGATACAGATGGGTGTAATCTGGGGATACAGGTAAATCTTATCTGGGGATATAGGTGGGTTTAATCTGGGGATACAGGTGAGTCTTATCTGGGGATACAGGTGGGTGTAATCTGGGGATACAGGAGAGTGTAATCTGGGGATATAGGTGGGTGTAATCTGGGGATACAGGTGAGTCTAATCTGGGGATACAGGTGGGTGTAATCTGGGGATGCAGGTGAGTCTAATCTGGGGATACAGGTGGGTGTAATCTGGGGATACAGGTGAGTCTAATCTGAGGATACAGGTGGGTCTAATCTGGGGATACAGGTGAGTCTAATATGGGGATACAGGTGGGTGTAATCTGGGGATACAGGTGGGTCTAATCTGGGGATACAGGTGAGTCTAATCTGGGAATACAGGTGGCTCTAATATGTGTATACAGGTGGGTGTAATCTGGGTATACAGGTGAATATAATTGGGGGATACAAATGGGTGTAATCTGGGGATACAGGTGAGTGTAATCTGGGGATACAGGTAAATTTAATCTGGGGATACAGGTGAGTCTAATCTTGGGATACAGGTGGGTGTAATATGCGGATACAGGTGAGTCTAATCTGGGGATACAGGTGGGTTTAATATGGGGATAAAGGTGAGTGTAATCTGTGAAAACAGGTGAGTCTAATCTGGGGATACAGGTGAGTGTAATCTGGGGATACAGGTGAGTCTAATCTGGGGATACAGGTGAGTCTAATCTGGGGATACAGGTGGGGGTAATCTGGGGATGCAGGTGAGTCTAATCTGGGGATACAGGTGGGTGTAATCTGGGGATACAGGTGAGTCTAATCTGAGGATACAGGTGGGTCTAATATGGGGATACAGGTGAGTCTAATCTGGGGATACAGGTGAGTCTAATCTGGGGATACAGGTGGGTGTAATCTGGGGATACAGGTGGGTCTAATCTGGGGATACAGGTGAGTCTAATCTGGGAATACAGGTGGCTCTAATATGTGTATACAGGTGGGTGTAATCTGGGTATACAGGTGAATATAATTGGGGGATACAAGTGGGTGTAATCTGGGGATACAGGTGAGTGTAATCTGGGGATACAGGTAAATTTAATCTGGGGATATAGGTGAGTCTAATCTTGGGATACAGGTGGGTGTAATATGCGGATACAGGTGAGTCTAATCTGGGGATACAGGTGGGTTTAATATGGGGATAAAGGTGAGTGTAATCTGTGAAAACAGGTGAGTCTAATCTGGGGATACAGGTGAGTCTAATCTGGGGATACAGGTGAGTCTAATCTGGGGATACAGGTGAGTCTAGTCTGGGGATACAGGTGAGTCTATTCTGGGGATACAGGTGAGTCTAGTCTGGGGATACAGGTGAGTCTAGTCTGGGGATACAGGTGAGTCTAGTCTGGGGATACAGGTGAGTCTAGTCTGGGGATACAGGTGAGTGTAATCTGGGGATAAAGGTGAGTGTAATCTGGGGATACAGGTGAGTGTAATCTGGGGATAAAGGTGAGTGTAATCTGGGGATACAGATGAGTGTAATCTGGGGATATAGGTGGGTTTTATCTGAGGATACAGGTGAGTGTAATCTGGGGATATAGGTGGGTTTTATCTGAGGATACAGGTGGGTGTAATCTGGGGATAAAGGTGAGTGTAATCTGGGGATAAAGGTGAGTGTAATCTGGGGATACAGGTGAGTGTAATCTGGGGATAAAGGTGAGTGTAATCTGGGGATACAGGTGAGTGTAATCTGGGGATATAGGTGAGTGTAATCTGGGGATATAGGTGGGTTTTATCTGAGGATACAGGTGAGTGTAATCTGGGGATATAGGTGGGTTTTATCTGAGGATACAGGTGAGTGTAATCTGGGGATATAGGTGGGTTTTATCTGAGGATATAGGTGGGTTTTATCTGGGGATACAGGTGAGTGTAATCTGGGGATACAGGTGAGTCTAGTCTGGGGATACAGGTGGGTGTAATCTGGGATACAGATGAGTGTATCTGAAAGAGTTAAACATCTGGGAAGTAAATATACAAATGTTAGGAATAAAATGCATAAGGATGAGGTTATATTAACAGATCAATTTCTTTGTGGTCTGTAAAATAAAAATTCTCATTTTATCATGTGGGGATCTGAGTGCTGCTATTGGTTGATAAATTCCCTCAGCATCATCTTCATAATGTTTTTGGGCTGTACAGGGACATGTAAAAAATAAAATACTTTTATTTATCAGACAAAGCTGCAATTTTAATTGTATTTCTATTATCAAAGTTACTTTGTTTTCTTGGCAGACTTTTGCTGAAAAGCATACTTAGGTAGGCTCAGAGGCAGCAATGCACTACTGAGTGCTAGCTGCTGATTGGTGTTTACTCACATAGCCTCTTGTCATTGTCTCACGAGCACAATAGTGCATTGGTGCTCTGTAGCTGACTTTGAGCCAGATTACAAGTGGTGCACTAACAGTTACACACGAGTGATATCGGGTTTATAGCGGCTGTTTGCGAGCGTCGGATGTAGAGCTCATATTACAAGTTGAAATTATATGCAAACGCTTGACTGTTACACGCAACAAAAAAGTGTCACAAAACACTTCAAATATACTTTACAAAGTACAGTTACACTTATTGTAAGACTAATAAAAATTATCAATAGTTTTATATATATATACAGTATGTGTGTATATATATATATAGGTATAGATATATATTGTACCAAAATAAACATCAGATATAGGGAGTTTTTTGCTCCAATGACTTCTATGGGGGGAACACGTGAACACAATCGCAATATTTGAAGTTTGGCTTTTTTGTGAGCATCGGGTTATCTTGCAAGCGAAAACTTTTTACTTTCAACTTGTAATATGAGCGCTAACCGGCGGGCGCAAAAAGCTTACTTCTAGCGTAGTTAACATGAGAGCTGGAGCGTTAAACAGCACTCCACTTGTAATCTGGCCCTTTGTGTTTAACCCTTTTGCCGCAGTTAAACGCACTGGTCTGTGCCACAATAATAAAGTGCTCTGACAGTATAGAGTATGTTCTTTTTGCACTAATATATCTCTTATTGGTCCCGCACAATAGTGTGATACTGTCGCTATGCTAATTTATTTACTGCATGTTCCCAGCTGTTCTATACCATGAAATCATTATGTGCACAATTAATCATTTTATTTCATTTTAATAAGTTCTAGATGCTGAGTACAACTACAATAACAGGTTACGTCTCACTATTACTCCTGCGCCTGCAGCCGTCATTGTTTATTTAACCCCTTACAAGTTTAGTTACTGACGCTTCACACACTGAGCACCGCCATCTTGTAACCTATATTTGTTATGTAACTGTGAAAACAACTGCACAAATGTAACTTTTCTGCTCTCTATTGTGCGAGCTAAACTGTAGTGACAAAAAGCAGATCTGTGTAACTGCACTGCTCCTATCACAGGATACAACAATGCGCTAACAGATAGCGGCGCCCAGTATATAATGCAGAGCAATAAAGAGTTAAAATAAGAGGATACATTTAAAGAGAGCTGCCAGTACATCCTACCTATAGTTGTGCCCAGCAGTTTAATGTCCCTTTAATATGTCATTGCAATCAGAGGCCTAGATTTGGAGTTTGGCGGTAGCCGTCAAAACCAGCGTTAGAGGCTCCTAACGCTGGTTTTGGCCGCCCGCTGGTATTTGGAGTCAGTGATTAAAGGGTCTAACGCTCACTTTTCAGCCGAGACTTTTCCATACCGCAGATCCCCCTACGCCATTTGCGTATCCTATCTTTTCAATGGGATCTTTCTAACGCCGGTATTTAGAGTCGTTTCTGAAGTGAGCGTTAGACATCTAACGACAAAACTCCAGCCGCCTGAAAATAGCAGGAGTTAAGAGCTTTCTGGCTAACGCCGGTTCATAAAGCTCTTAACTACTGTACCCTAAAGTACACTAACACCCATAAACTACCTATGTACCCCTAAACCGAGCTCCCCCCACATCGCCGCCACTCGATTTAAAATTTTAACCCCTAATCTGCCGACCGCCACCTACGTTATACTTATGTACCCCTAATCTGCTGCCCCTAACCCCGCCGACCCCTGTATTACATTTATTAACCCCTAACCTGCCCCCCACAACGTCGCTGCCAGCTACTTAAAATAATTAACCCCTAATCTTCCGACCGCAAAGCGCCGCCACCTACATTATAGCTATGTACCCCTAATCTGCTACCCCTAACACCGCCGACCCCTATATTATATTTATTAACCCCTAATCTGCCCCCCTCAACGTCGCCGACACCTGCCTACACTTATTAACCCCTAATCTGCCGAGCGGACCTGAGCGCTACTATAATAAAGTTATTAACCCCTAACCCGCCTCACTAACCCTATAATAAATAGTATTAACCCCTAATCTGCCCTCCCTAACATCGCCGACACCTACCTTCAATTATTAACCCCTAATCTGACGACCGGAGCTCACCGCTATTCTAATAAATGTATTAACCCCTAAAGCTAAGTCTAACCCTAACACTAACACCCCCCTAAGTTAAATATAATTTAAATCTAACGAAATAAATTAACTCTTATTAAATAAATGATTCCTATTTAAAGCTAAATACTTACCTGTAAAATAAATCCTAATATAGCTACAATATAAATTATAATTACATTGTAGCTATTTTAGGATTAATATTTATTTTACAGGCAACTTTGTAATTATTTTAACCAGGTACAATAGCTATTAAATAGTTAAGAACTATTTAATAGTTACCTAGTTAAAATAATAACAAATTTACCTGTAAAATAAATCCTAACCTAAGTTACAAATAAACCTAACACTAGACTATCAATAAATTAATTAAATAAACTACCTACAATTACCTACAATTAACCTAACACTACACTATCAATAAATTAATTAAACACAATTCCTACAAATAAATACAATTAAATAAACTAGCTAAAGTACAAAAAATAAAAAAGAACTAAGTTACAAAAAATAAAAAAATATTTACAAACATAAGAAAAATATTACAACAATTTTAAACTAATTACACCTACTCTAAGCCCCCTAATAAAATAACAAAGCCCCCCAAAATAAAAAATTCCCTTCCCTATTCTAAATTAAAAAAGTTACAAGCTCTTTTACCTTACCAGCCCTGAACAGGGCCCTTTGCGGGGCATGCCCCAAGAATTTCAGCTCTTTTGCCTGTAAAAGAATAAATACAATACCCCCCCCCCAACATTACAACCCACCACCCACATACCCCTAATCTAACCCAAACCCCCCTTAAATAAACCTAACACTAAGCCCCTGAAGATCTTCCTACCTTGTCTTCACCATCCAGGTATCACCGATCCGTCCTGGCTCCAAGATCTTCATCCAACCCAAGCGGGGGTTGGCGATCCATCATCCGGTGCTGAAGAGGTCCAGAAGAGGCTCCAAAGTCTTCCTCCTATCCGGCAAGAAGAGGACATCCGGACCGGCAAACATCTTCTCCAAGCGGCATCTTCGATCTTCTTCCATCCGGTGCGGAGCGGGTCCATCTTGAAGCAGCCGACGCGGATCCATCCTCTTCTTCCGGCGTCTCCCGACGAATGACGGTTCCTTTAAGGGACGTCATCCAAGATGGCGTCCCTCGAATTCCGATTGGCTGATAGGATTCTATCAGCCAATCGGAATTAAGGTAGGAATATTCTGATTGGCTGATGGAATCAGCCAATCAGAATCAAGTTCAATCCTATTGGCTGATCCAATCAGCCAATCAGATTGAGCTCGCATTCTATTGGCTGTTCCGATCAGCCAATAGAATGCGAGCTCAATCTGATTGGCTGATTGGATCAGCCAATCGGATTGAACTTGATTCTGATTGGCTGATTCCATCAGCCAATCAGAAAATTCCTACCTTAATTCCGATTGGCTGATAGGATTCTATCAGCCAATCGGAATTCGAGGGACGCCATCTTGGATGACGTCCCTTAAAGGAACCGTCATTCGTCGGGAGACGCCGGAAGAAGAGGATGGATCCGCGTCGGCTGCTTCAAGATAGACCCGCTCCGCACCGGATGGAAGAAGATCGAAGATGCCGCTTGGAGAAGATGTTTGCCGGTCCGGATGTCCTCTTCTTGCCGGATAGGAGGACGACTTTGGAGCCTCTTCTGGACCTCTTCAGCACCGGATGCCAGGACGGATCGGTGATACCTGGATGGTGAAGACAAGGTAGGAAGATCTTCAGGGGCTTAGTGTTAGGTTTATTTAAGGGGGGTTTGGGTTAGATTAGGGGTATGTGGGTGGTGGGTTGTAATGTTGGGGGGGGTATTGTATGTGTTTTTTTTACAGGCAAAAGAGCTGAAATTCTTGGGGCATGCCCCGCAAAGGGCCCTGTTCAGGGCTGGTAAGGTAAAAGAGCTTGTAACTTTTTTAATTTAGAATAGGGTAGGGAATTTTTTATTTTGGGGGGCTTTGTTATTTTATTAGGGGGCTTAGAGTAGGTGTAATTAGTTTAAAATTGTTGTAATATTTTTCTTATGTTTGTAAATATTTTTTTATTTTTTGTAACTTAGTTCTTTTTTATTTTTTGTACTTTAGCTAGTTTATTTAATTGTATTTATTTGTAGGAATTGTGTTTAATTAATTTATTGATAGTGTAGTGTTAGGTTAATTGTAGGTAATTGTAGGTAGTTTATTTAATTATTTTATTGATAGTCTAGTGTTAGGTTTAATTATATCTTAGGTTAGGATTTATTTTACAGGTAAATTAGTTATTATTTTAACTAGGTAACTATTAAATAGTTCTTAACTATTTAATAGCTATTGTACCTGGTTAAAATAATTACAAAGTTGCCTGTAAAATAAATATTAATCCTAAAATAGCTGCAATATAATTATAATTTATATTGTAGCTATATTAGGATTTATTTTACAGGTAAGTATTTATCTTTAAATAGGAATCATTTATTTAATAAGAGTTAATTTATTTCGTTAGATTTAAATTATATTTAAGTTAGGGGGGTGTTAGTGTTAGGGTTAGACTTAGCTTTAGGGGTTAATACATTTATTAGAATAGCGGTGAGCTCCGCTCGGCAGATTAGGGGTTAATAATTGAAGGTAGGTGTCGGCGATGTTAGGGAGGGCAGATTAGGGGTTAATACTATTTATTATAGGGTTAGTGAGGCGGGTTAGGGGTTAATAACTTTATTATAGTATCGCTCAGGTCCGCTCGGCAGATTGGGGTTAATAAGTGTAGGCAGGTGTCGGCGACGTTGTGGGGGGCAGATTAGGGGTTAATAAATATAATATAGGGGTCGGCGATGTTAGGGCAGCAGATTAGGGGTACATAGGGATAACGTAGGTTGCTGCGGTTTACGGAGCGGCAGATTAGGGGTTAATAATATAATGCAGGGGTCAGCGATAGCGGGGGCGGCAGAATAGGGGTTAATAAGTGTAAGGTTAGGGGTGTTTAGACTCGGGGTACATGTTAGAGTGTTAGGTGCAGACGTAGGAAGTGTTTCCCCATAGGAAACAATGGGGCTGCGTTAGGAGCTGAACGCTGCTTTTTTGCAGGTGTTAGGTTTTTTTTCAGCTCAAACAGCCCCATTGTTTCCTATGGGAGAATCGTGCACGAGCACGTTTTTGAGGCTGGCCGCGTCCGTAAGCAACTCTGGTATCGAGAGTTGCATTTGCGGTAGAAATGCTCTACGCTCCTTTTTTGGAGCCTAACGCAGCATTTGTTTGAACTCTCGATACCAGAGTTAATTTTATGGTGCAGCCAGAAAAAAGCCCGCGGAGCGTTAACAGCCCTTTTACCGCCAAACTCCAAATCTAGGCCATAGTTACTGCAGGGATCTTAAAGGGACAGTCTACTCCAGAATTGTTATTGTTTAAAAAGTTAGATAATCCCTTTATTACCTTTTCCCGATGTTTGCATAACCAACACTGTTATATTAATATACTTATTACCTCTGTGATTACCTTGTATCTAAGCCTCTGCAGACTGCCCCATTAACTCAGTTCTTTTGACAGACATCCACTTTAGCCAATCAGTGCTGACTCAAATATAACTCCACGGGAGTGAGCACATTGTTATCTATATGGCACACATGAGCTAGCAGTGTCTAACAGTGAAAAACTGTGAAAAACTGCCTTCAAGGGCTTAGAAATTAACATATGAGACTACCTAGGTTTTGCTTTCATCAAAGAACACCAAAAGAACAAAGCTAATTTGATGATAAAAGTAAACTGTAAAGTTATTTAAAAAAAATTGAATGCCCTATCTGAATCATGAAAGTTTAATTTTGACAAGACTGTCCCTTTAAACACTTTTGAATGTGCTTAAAGGTCAGAAACTTGTGTATGAGAATTATCATTGCTTAAAATGTGGACTGTAGATTGTTGTAAACTTTATTAATGAACAATTTTGAGAAATAATAGATCTGTCATTTATTGGCCACTCTTGCACAGCTATTGTTAACATGCAGGGAAGTGCAGAACAATGCTCCCTCTGGATATCAGGCGGCTGAACTGCTACGGAAAGTCCCAAGTATCCCATTAGTTTGCCTGACGGCAGGAAGACCTTGCACTGAGCGCAAATCCCAACGCTACAGGAACTACGGGAACGCCACAGGGGTCAGTAATATAGAGGGGATTTCAGCTTCAGTAGATTTATTTAACCCCATGCCCAGTGCAGAGGGCAACATCACACTGTTTAACCAATGTATTCTCTATCACTGTGAAGGGAATAAAGGGTCACAAGTCAAAATTAAACGTTCATGATTCAGATACAGCAGTCATTTTAAACAACTTTCCAATTTACTTCCATTAAAAAATTATGCACAGTCTTTTTATATTTACACTGTTTGAGTTACCAGCTCCTACTAAACATGTGCAAGAATTCCCAGACTATACGTATATGCATTTGTGATTGGCTGATGGCTGTCACATAATACAGAGGGAGCGGAAAAAGACAACTGAAATTCTACTACTAATTTGAAGTTCAGACTAAGGGGCCGAATTATCAAGCTCTTGATGTCGCTGTTTCCGCATAAGCCTTCAGGCTCTCCGGAAACAGCAGTTATGAAGCAATAACTGGTCCACTGCCTCTGAGGCTGTGGTCTGCAATCCGCCCAATCCTATACGATCGGGTTGATTGACACCCCCTGCTAGCGGCCGCGAATCTGTGGAAAGCGGCACATTGCACAAGCAGTTCTGGTGAACAGCTTGTGCAATGATAAATGCTAACAGCTTATGGTGTCGGCATTCATTGATGTTTGTCGGACATGAACCGCTGAGCGGATCATGTCGGACAGACCGATGATAAATCGGCCCCATAGTGCTATTGCATTGTCTTGTTATTATGTGTTTGTTTAATATGCAAATCTACTGTATTTCCTGGTCCTTTAAGATGAAATGAAAAGGACTTAAAACATTTTGAGATTGTTCAGTGAAATAATTTTGCAATATACTTTATTTTGCCAATTTTTCTTCTGAGATTTTGAAGTGAACACTGCAGACTTCGCCAGCCTAATCCTGCTACATATTTCCCCTAATTGGCCACAGAAGAGGTAATAAGATAAGAAACAACAAAACAATGCAGGTTTTTGCTAGAAAAATGAACACAAGCTGTGTTTAATCCAGTAACAAGTTTGTGTGGGCTCCTCCAAACAAGATACGAGGTGGAGTTTGATCACTGAAAAGCAACTGCATAAAACAAAGTGTTAATGTATTCAGAAGATTTTCACACTTAGGGCTTGTTTCCATTGTGCTGTAATTTGGTTTGCACAAGGCCGCAAACTGATAAATATGCTGTCGGAAGAAATATTGTGTATCAACTGCTTCCAATGGCTCCAATGTGCTGTCAACGCGTATTTTGTATTAGATAAGAAAAAACCTAACCCCTCATCAGACAAATGCACCCCATCAGGGCGATACAAATGCCGCTTGTCAGCTGACAAATTATCATGGCGTACCACGAAACCACCAGTGACCATGACTGCCCTCCCCAGCTCTTGATTTTCTTCCTAACAAGATAAGCTGCCCTGGAAGACGTGAAATTATGACAGTGAAGTCTTGGCAATATATTACTATATTACCCACCCTTACTCCGAGGAAAACAGTAAAAATCATTTTACATCGGATTTCATTGCATTAATCAAATCTAATGCTGGAAGGGACGCTAGGTCATTCCCCCCCAAATCTAACAAAATAATTTTGGGCTTGCCCCACCTACGAAGAGCTTCCTGCAATATGGGCGGTAGCTCCGGCCATGTCATGTCCCTACGTCCAAGCCATCTCAACGCAACTCAGGATGGAGGCAAACCAAGCTGCTGTCCTTCAGGTAGGGAAAGGGCTCAGATCAATCCCCATTGGACATATGAATGTCCCACGATCCATATCCTAGTGAGACATTCCGTAGATCCTACAAATAAATTGACTAACAATAAGACTACCACTAACAAAACGCCAATCCCCTTCTTACTTAACCAAAACCCACTAAATAACTAATCCAACCATAGGCCAAACCCATACTAAGCTTAAGGACGCACATATAGCTTAAAGCGCTGCAACTTCCATCTACCAAATCCTTTAATAGCATCTGCGGACCATCCTAATGCCGCCACGCTAGTCGCTGCTCTAATCCTGAAAGAATGTGAAGCGATTTTTGTGGGATCCAAACCAGCAGCCACTGCCGCTTTGGACAGCACGCGTTTAAACTGGAATCTGGATAATGCAGAACCATCGAGATAAACCCAAAAATTGACCAGAACCTGCCGGTCAACTCATCACATACGCCCTAGCTAACGCCAATGGACAAACTCTCGCCAGCACTTGCGCAGGCAGTGACAGCCATGTGCCCTGGTCTGTCTTGGACTTTGGC
This sequence comes from Bombina bombina, assembly GCF_027579735.1. Classification (NCBI taxonomy): domain Eukaryota; kingdom Metazoa; phylum Chordata; class Amphibia; order Anura; family Bombinatoridae; genus Bombina; species Bombina bombina. The sequence continues at coordinate 14,951,791 of NC_069508.1, forward strand.
ACGAACAACAAGAGTGCATTGTCAGAAAGCCTTAATCATAATCTGAACTACATACATCCTGCAAGGCCCTCAACAACACTTCTAACCGTTGCCCCGTAATCAACTCCCTTGGGTCTCGCTTCCTTGGAGCTGACCGCCCCCAACCTTTCAACACTTGCCTGACCAAAAATGTGCTATTAAGCCACCACCCACAGAGGTAACTACTGCCCATTGCAAAAATTAGCTTAAAGCCTCAAAGTATAAACAAGAAACCAAGCAACTTATAGGAAGACACTTGTCGACAAAGAAACTACCCTCGAACTGAATACCCATCAACCTATAGGATGATGATTGAATCGGGAGCAAACGAAAAGCTGATTCAATATCAAGCTTTGCCATTAACGCCCCTAACCAAGTCCAAAGCCTGCTCAAATGACTGATATTTCACCGAACTCACCTCTGGATCAATTGTGTCATTTACGGACCGGCACTTGGGATAGGATAAGTGCTGTATGATGCAAAATTTTCCTGGTTCCTTCTTTGGAGCCACCCCAAGGAGGGAGTCTACCAATCGAGGAATCAGTGGCAACTGAAAATGCCCTGCTGTGTGCCCTAATTCAAGCTCTTTAGCCAACTTTTCTCTGACTACCCCTGGAAACTGATAGGCTGATTTAAGATTCCTATGGCTCACTGAACCCACCACCTCACTGTGCACCGGAATCCTAAACCCATCGCACACCCCCAGCTCCAGCATCTCAGCTGCCACCCTATCTGGATATGCCACCAGCTACGGCCGCAGACCGACCAGTTTTAGTGCCGTGGGGGCCCTTTCCAGTAGCCCCTCCCTTTGTTACACCTGTTCCTGCCCCACCATCCTTTCTATGCAGACATTCGACCCCTGGGTGCGGGCCTCCGCAGTACAGGCAGACATGGTGAAAGGAACAGTTGCCTCCTTTCTCACACTGGCGATCATTAAACTTCCAGCACTCCCTGCCTTTTTTCCTAAGCCCAACAGATGCAGAGACCCTGACACCTTAAGCAACGACCCTGCTGCCACCTCCCGCTCAGGACACGTTCAGGACCAGAGATGCAGTTCCTTAGAACCAAATGTCAACACTGGGTTTCTAACCATCTTACGGCGGAACTCCATGTCATAGATTCGCCATGCCCCATCACTATAATTACTATAAATGTATTCCATAGTATTAAAATACTTCAACATATCCACTGCTAAATCTGGCCTTGCCTCTACTAGAGGAGGTGTACTGGCGCTCTAGTGGCTAGGGAATAGTAAATTAAAGAGATATATTATCCTTGACACAAATATATAAGGGTAAATTCAATATTGTTAAAAATGTATCTCAAATAGAAATATATTTTAGCGGGCATGATAGTAGTAATGTGCTACCAAAAATGTGACTAAAAATACTAAAGACTAGCTCAGGCTCAATTTGATATTGTACACATCCTTCTTGGATTGTTGCATTTTTCAAGCATACGCTTAAGAAGAATTTGCCTATGACAGTACTGGAGTATTTGTCAATTAAGGATATCCAAAGGCTAACCTTATCCTTATCAAACACATAGAGTAATTTTGGATTGTGATCTCAAAGTATTTACGGATCGAATTACAACAAGTGACGTCAGTGATACACGTCACACCCGGACGTCAAGCATACCATCTGGAAGTGAAGCGGAGCTCCTTCCACGCTGAAGAACACGCTAACAGGAAAGGAACAGGATACTACCTGGGCCCAGAATGACCAAAGCCAGGAGAGGATATAAGCTCACTATCTGACATCAGCAGACAATACCCTTATTGTCAAGACGACATTATTGTTAAAGCAGTTGTGTCCCTGTAAATGAGAGCGTATCCATTCCCTTCTTTTTGCATAGAAATCAATCTTCAATAAAAACCCTCCCTCTAGACGTAGAGAGAGTCATTTTTTTAAGGTACAACTTTTTACCACTTGATGAACACAGTTAACTGTTTTAAATATTATCACTGGACGTTCAGAGTAATTTTATTTTTAATGGACTATATGTTATGTCTTTTTATTTATGAATTAAAGTGTACTTTTATTTGCTATCTATAGTCTTATACTGTAGTCCTTTTTTATAAACTATTTATTTATATTGATCCATATTTTTGTATATTACACACCACTTCTGTTGATTTAATACTAATGTAACCTGCTTAGCAACGAGCTAGTCTTTAGTATTTTTAGTCACATTTCTGGTAGCACATTACTACTATCATACCCGTTAAAATATATTTGTATTTGAGATACATTTATAACAATATTTAATTTACCCTTATATATTTGTGCCAAGGATAATATATCTCCCTAACTTGGGCAACAAAGAGCGTGGATCATCCCCCTCGGTCTCCACAGGTAAGAAGGGAGTACCATGGTGGGGGTCGCCACTTGTCCACAAGAATTAAATGCTGTGGTTCTGCAGGGTATGACAACTCCCAGCAGAAAAGATGTGGCAGTGCAAGGGCAAGTGGTGACAAGGGGTGCAGTAAAAAGAGGGCATGCTAAAATCAGCACTAGTCAGTGCGAGGGGTTAGCTGGCAGTGATGGTGGGGATGCAGGCCCGTCAGGAGGGGGTCGCACACAAGGGCATAGCAGGGCAGTTAGGTTTGTGGATGAGTTTGAGTGTCCGCTGGTGGCTAGCAAGGATGAGGAACCTAATATGCAGTTTGGTGTGAGTGACAGTGATTGCGAGTGTGGTCAGAAGTACGGGGCTGTTGGGGGGTTCAGAGGAGATGGCTGGCTCTTCCCGTGGTACTCCCCTCTTGTCCTCTTTATTTCAGTGTGCGATGGGTCCAAATCTGGTAGTGATACAGCCCCTCAGAGGTCCCGGGGTCTCGTTCCCAGGGTGGCTACAGCGGGAGCAGATGAGCCCAGTACATCGGGATCAGGCCAAGGACCATTGACGCTTACTTCAAGTGATTTTCAACTTGATTCTACTCGGGGTGGGTCAGGGTCGGGGTACAGGTAGGCTCACCACAGGCTGCGGACAGAAAGTGGTGAGTCCTCTACCTCTAGTGGGTCAGGGTCGGGGTCTGAGAGTGATAGGGCCCTGGGCTTGCATACAAAAGGGCATCAGAGGATGTATAGGATTCTAAGAAAAATGAGCAAAGCAAAGTCTGGGAGTGGTAGTGTGGGATATCCACTTCTGGCATCTTGACCCCCAGGGGTACAGGTAGGCTCACCACAGGCTGCGGACAGAAAGGTGGCATTGCATGGTGACACATACTTGTGCAAGTTACATAGTCTGCACGCCACCCTAAAGTCTAAAACTGCGAAAAGAATACAAAATGGTAAGTACGTCAATATATTTTTGTTATCCGCTGAGGCGTTTAGACTCAAGGAAATGGCTGAGGACAGAACAGGCTCGAAAAAATTTAAAAAACGTTTGAGGAATGGCATTGTTGCTTCAGAGTGCACGCTACGTGCTATTTGGAAAGGTACTCAGAGCAGGGCACAGCTCTGTTTAAGTATGTGTATACAATTGATGCCATCCAGAGGAAATACGCGGATTGAGCCTGGAGGGATTAAGACGTAATCTACAGAAAAAAGAAAGTGGGTAAACCATTGCTTTATTTTGGCACCTTGGATCTTCACCTTTGGGCTCATCTTGACCCTGAAAGGATGTCACAAGCAGCTCCAGGGGCTGTCACTCAAGGGACACGGCAGCCCCCACGATTTAGACGGCGGCCAGCATAGGTCAAGAGAAATCATGTGATAGAGGTGCATCCTGCACGTTTAAGCATGTGTGCAAGTTCTGTAGTGGTCAACACTCCGGTGTCGACTGCTCTAAGAAACAAGAGCACCAAGATGAACGGTTTGGGTCTAAAGGAAAAGCATCAAGTAAGGGTGGACACACCACTTAAGGTCCCTACTATTGGTAAGTGGTTGAGCAGGTACCTGAACATGGCAGCCACTGCTTTGTTGGATTACGACCTGCGTTATGGCTTCACTATCCCAGTAGTGGGCCGGGTGTTGGGGTCTAGAGTTAAGAGGAACCTGAAGTTGGCTTCTCAGTTCCCGGAGGCAGTGCAAGAGAAGTTTGGTAAAGAGGTAGCTTTGGGTATGGTTGCGGGCCCCTTTCCAGACTTGCCTATTCCTATTCCAGATTTGGTGTTATCCCCATTGTGGGTGGTTCCAAAAAAGGAGATGGGTAAGTTTAGATTGATACAGCACCTATCCTATCCTAAAAGAAACTCAGTGAATGATGCTATCCCTCCGGAATTGAGTTCAGTGCACTACCAGTCGATGCATTGGATATAGTGCGGGGAGTTGGGCCTGGTGCTTTAATGGCAAAATTGGACATTGAGTCCGCATTTCGCTTACTTCCCATTCACCCGTCTTCCTTCAGGTTGATGGGGTGCTTGTTTGAGGATGCCTATTACGTGGACCACTGTCTACCCATTGGTTGCTCCATATCTTGTGCCTACTTTGCGGCATTCAGCTCTTTCTTACACTGGGCAGTAGCTTCAGCCTCGGGAAAAAGCGGGATCGCCCATTACTTGGATGATTTCCTGTTGGTAGGAGCCCCCGGTACTAAGGAGTGTGCCTCTTTGATGTACGTCATAAGGTTTCTGATGAACACGTTTGGGGTCCCTTTAGCAGAGCGCAAGACGAAAGGTCCGTGCACGTGCCTGACGTTCCTGGGTATTGAGATAGACTTGGTAGCAATGGAATACAGGTTACTTAAGGATAAGGTCAGTAAAATGTTAGCAACCGTTAGGACAATTGCCTCGGTGCCTTCGTGCTGAAGGAGTTGCAATCCCTCTTGGGACTTCTAAACTTTGCGGGGAGAGTTATCCCATGGGGTAGGATTTTCCAAAAAAGATGGGAGAGACAGCTAAGGGGTGGTAAGAAAGCAACATCACCTAACAGAGTCATGAGGGATCTGGTAGCAGACCTGCAGGTATGGGAGAGGTTCTTGTAGGACTTTAATGAAATATGATTGTGGAGAGGCGATCTGGTGTCAAATCAGGCATTGCACCTTTTCACTAATGCGGTTGGGGCATCTGAATATGGGGCATATTTTGATGGTGCTTGGAGCACGGAGCAGTTGTTGTCTGATTTGGCGGAGACCGGACTCACGCGCAACCTGTGCTTCCTGGAATTATTTCCAATTGCTGTGGCTGTTAAACTCTGGGGTCACCTTTTTCATGACTGGGCTTTTCCAATCAGCCAATAGAATGCGAGCTCAATCCTATTGGCTGATTGGATTAGCCAATAGGATGAAAGCTCAATCCTATTGGCTGATTGCAACAGCCAATAGGATTTTTTCCCCCTTTATACCTATTGGCTGATAGAATTCAGCCAATCGGAATGTAAGGGACGCCATCTTGGATGACGTCATTTAAAGGGAAACTTCATTCTTCAACGGCCATTGGAAGAAGAGGATGCTCCGCACCGGATGTCTTGAAGATGGGCCCGCTCCGCGCCGGATGGATGAAGATAGAAGATGCCGTCTGGATGAAGACTTTTGCCCGCTTGGATGAAGACTTCTGTTGTCTTCGATGAGGACTTCTGCCTGCTTGGATGAAGACTTCTGTCGTCTGGATGAGGATGGATGTCCGGTCTTCAAAAACTGTAAGTGGATCGTCGGGGGTTAGTGTTAGGTTTTTATAAGGGTTTATTGAATGGGTTTTATTTTTATCTTAGGATTTTGGGCAATGTAAAAGAGCTAAATTCCCTTTTAAGAACAATACCCATCCAAATGCCCTTTTCAGGGCAATGGTTAGCTTAGGTTTATTTAGATAGGATTTTATTTGGGGGGTTTGGTTGTGTGGGTGGTAGGTTTTACTGTTGGGGGGTTGTTAGTATTTTTTTTACAGGTAAAAGAGCTGATTTCTTTGGGGCAATGCCCTGCAAAAGGCCCTTTTAAGGGCCATTGGCAGTTTAGTGTAGGCTAGGTTTTTATTTTTGGGGGGGGGGAGGCTTTTTTATTTTGATAGGGCTATTAGATTTGGAGTAATTCGTTTTTATTTTTGATAATTTCTTTTTTTATTTTGTGTAATTTAGTGGGGGTTTTTTTGTAATTTAGATAAATGTATTTCTTTTTTATGACACGATGAGTCCACGGATCATCTTAATTACTAATGGGATATTCACCTCCTGGTTTGCAGGAGGCGGCAAAGAGCACCACAGGAAAGCTGTTAAATAGCTCCTCCCTTCCCTCCCACCCCAGTCATTCTCTTTGCCTACGTTAGTGATAGGAAGTGGTAAAGTGAGGCATTAGTATAGATTCTTTAATCAAGAGTTTATTGTTTTTAAAGTAGTGCAAGATTGTGCTGCTTTGTTCTAGGGTGTAGCCATAGTCCATATAGCAGTGGTGGCTTGAGAGCAATGGGAACTTGTGGGTCACAATTCTCACTGCACCTCCCATATATTGATTGCTGCCCTAATTCAGAATACCTGAGGGATATTTACTCAGGAATTTCTTTCTTTCTCAGGTCCATGTGGGGGAGAGGACCTCTCAAGCCTGGGGTTCTGCCTTGCTGTCAGGCAGACTTTAGAGGTAAGTGCTTCTTTTTTATTTTCTGGGGCTAACAGAAATAGTCACTCAGAAGAGGAGGGGAGCACTTCACTATCGTTTATTCATAATATGGGTGACACAGATAGCTCACTTTATTATGATTTGGGCTGCATTAAACATTAAATATTAAGCAGGCACTGGGTGGCAGTTGGCTCTGGTGGTTTCACACATAAACGGCCGGGAGACTTAGCTATTTATTTTCAACGCCCACGATGGGCGGAGCCTTTCGATTTCGTGCCTTTTGCATTGCGCTCCTGTATTATGGATTAAGCAGGGGATGACAGAGGCAGAAGGTTCCAGTCTCTTCCTAGAAGCGCAGGTTTTAAGTCGGAACAAGCGCTTCTAGGACCGGAAAGCAGCGGTTCTCTTTCCATATTGAATCCTGCTTGTTTCTCCAAGTAAAAGGGAAGTACTCCAGTTTTTGCAGTCAGGTAGGCACCTTAGCAGAGCTGCTGAGGTGTAGGGGTGTCATTATATTTGGGTTTAAATGCTAGAGAGTACGTTTTTTGCTTGCACAGTAAAAAAGTTAAACGTTTAAATTTAAAGTGTCAGTAACGTTTTTTCACTTAAAAAGTTTTTATTGCTAATTTGAGGTCTTTATTTGATAATTATTTAATTGTGACCTAGTATGGACCAAGGTGACTTGCAAGATGTCACTTGATCCTTATGTTTTGACGCCAATGTGGAACCACCAATCCCTTTCTGTCCCTCGTGTATTAAAAGGACTTTGAATTATAGGGAAAAGATTTTTTCTGAGCCAATTTCCTCTAAGGCGGATGTTGTCCAAGAGTCTAATGTCGAGGTTCAATATATGCCGCAGCTTTCCCCCCAAGCGTCCCAAATTTTACCACCCTCACAAGCAGTGCCCTGCGCTTCCGCTATAGTTCCCTCTGGAGTTACCTTAAAAGACATAGCTTCTCTCATGTCTTCTACTATCTCTGATGCATTGTCTGGAAAATCAGACATTCAGTAGGCGAGGTTTTGGACGCAATTGTTGCAATTTTGGAGGTTCCTTCCCAGAGGCCTGAAGAGGAGGATACTGCTGTAGCATCTGAAGGTGAAATTTCAGATTCAGAAAGTGTAATTCCCCTCGCTGATACTGAAGTTGTATCTTTTAGATTTAAACTAGAACACTTCCGTCTGTTACTTAGGGAGGTTGTAGCTACTTTGGACGACAGTGACTCCACGGTAGTGGTTGTCCCTAAGAAGCCTAGTAAGCTGAACAAATATTTTGAGGTCCCTTCCTCGACAGATGTGTTTCCGGTCCCTGACCAAGTTTCGGAGATAATTGCTAAGGAATGGGAGAGACCAGGCATTCCTTTTTCTCCCTCTCCTATTTTTTAGAAAATGTTTCCAGTAGCCGACTCTATCAAGGAGGTTTGGCAAACAGTGCCTAAGGTGGAAGAGGCCGTTTCCACCTTAGTTAAGAGAACTACTATTCCCATAGGGGATAGTTGTGCCTTCAAAGATCCTATGGATAAGAAGTTAGAGGGTTTACTCAAGAGGATATATGTTCACCAGGGTCTGCAATGGCAACCAGCTGTGTGCATTGCCACCGTCACTAGTGCAGCAGCGTATTGGTTTGATATACTGTCTGAGGCCCTCAGGACAGAAACTTCTTTGGCTGAGATCCAAGATAGGATAAAGGCTCTTAAACTAGCTAATGCCTTTATTACAGATGATTCCCTTCAAGTTATCAAGCTGGGAGCTAAGGTTTTGGGTTTCTCTATTCTAGCTCGCAGAGCCTTATGGTTAAAACCTTGTTCTGCGGATGTGTCATCTAAGTCTAAGCTTCTAGCTATTCTTTACAAGGGGAAGACCGTGTTTGGACCTGGCCTGATGGAAATTATCTCTGATATCATGGGAGGTAAGGTCATCTTCTCCCTCAAGATAAGAGAAACAAACAAAAAGGACGACAGAGTAATTTTCGTTCCTTTCAAAATTTCAAGGGAAATTCTCCCTCTTCCTCCTCTAAGCAGGAACAATCTAAAACTGCATGGAGATCCAACCAGTCTTGGAATAAGGGAAAGCAATCCAAGAAGCCTGCTATTGAATCCAAGACAGCATGAAGGACATGCCCCCTATCCGGGATCGGATCTGGTAGGGGGCAGACTTTCCTTCTTCATTCAAGCTTGGGTTTGGGATGTTCAGGATCCCTGGGCAATAGAAATAGTGTCTCAGGGATACAAACTGGAGTTCAAAAGCTATCCTCCTAGAGGCAGGTTTCTACTTTCAAGATTATCTGCAGACCAGACAAAGAGAGAGGTGTTCTTACACTGCGTAGGAGACCTCTCCGCCCTGGGAGTGATTGTTCCCATTCCAGTACAGGAACAGGGTCTGGGGTTTTATTCCATTCTGTTTGTGGTTCCCATAAAGGAGGGAACCTTCAGACCAATTTTAGACCTCAAGAGTCTAAAAAAAATTCTCAGGGTTCCGTCCTTCAAGATGGAAACTATTAGTTCCATTCTTCCCTTGATCCAAGAGGGTCAATTTATGACAACAGTGGATTTAAAAGACGTGTACCTACATGTTTCCATTCACAGGGATCATCACAAGTTCCTAAGGTTTGCCTTTCTGGACAAACACTTCCAGTTTGTGGCTCTTCCTTTCGGTCTTGCCACAGCTCCCATAATTTTCACAAAGGTTCTGGGATCTCTGTTGGCGGTGCTTCAATCATGGGGAATTGCAGTGGCGCCCTATCTGGAAGACATCCTAGTCTAGTCCAGGCGCCATCTTTTCAACTAGCAGGACCCTACATGGATTTGGTGCTGTCCTTCCTACGATCTCACGGGTGGAAGGTAAATTTGGAAAAGAGTTCCTTAGTTCCAAGTACAAGGGTAACTTTCTTAGGAACCATAATAGACTCCCTGTCTATGAAGATTTTTCTGACAGAAGTCAGGAATTCAAAGATTATCGATACTTGCATAGTCCTTCAGTCCACTCCTCAGCCGTCAGTGGCTCAGTACATGGAGTTAATCGGGCTGATGGTGGCGGCAATGGACATCATACCTGTGGCGGATACCCCGGCTACCCTTACTTAGTGATGTTGTGAACCTAAAAATTTGGGTTCGTAAACAGCGAATGCGAACTTCCACAACTGTTCGTGAACGGGCGAACCAGGCGAACCACCAAAGACTTCAATAGGCAGGCGAACTTTAAAACCCACAGGGACTCTTTCTGGCCACAATAGTGATGGAAAAGTTGTTTCAAGGGGACTAACACCTGGACTGTGACATGCCGGAGGGGGATCCATGGCAAAACTCCCATGAAAAATTACATAGTTGGTTTTAAGCCATAAAGGGCATAAATCACCTAACATTCCTAAATTGTTTGGAATAACGTGCTTTAAAACATCAGGTATGATGTTGTATCGATCAGGTAGTGTAAGGGTTACGCCCGCATCACAGTGACAGACCAGACTCCCCGTTTAATGGGACAGTCTACACCAGAATTTTTATTGTTTTAAAAGAGAGATAATCCCTTTATTACCAATTTCCCAGTTTTGCATAACTAACACATGTATAATAATATACTTTTAACCTCTGTGATTATCTTGTATCTAAGCCTCTGCAAACTGCCCCTTTTTTCAGTTCTTTTGACAGACTTGCAGTCTAGCCAATCAGTGCCTGCTCCCAGATAACTTCTCGTGCACGAGCACAGTGTTATCTATATGAAATACGTGAACTAACACCCTCTAGTGGTGAAAAACTGTTAAAATGCAATCTGAAAGAGGTGGGCTTCAAGGTCTAAGAAATTAGCATATGAACCTCCTAGCTTAAGCTTTCAACTAAGAATACCAAGAGAACAAAGCAAAATTGGTGATAAAAGTAAATTGGAAAATTGTTTAAAATTACATTCCCTATCTGAATCATGAAAGTTTATTTTGGCCTAGACTGTCCCTTTAACGCACCGCAAACAACCGCAAACAGTCCATTTGTACAACCGCAAACTCCCAATTTGCACAAGGTTGGATACCAAGCTAGCCATGTCCCGTTCCTTGTCCTCACTGATGTCATTGAAGGTCTCTTCCTCCATCCAGCCACGTACAACACCAAGGGTCCCCGAAAGGTGACAACAAGCCCCCTGGGACGCCTGCTGTGTTTGGTCTTCCACCTCCTCAAAGCCACCTTCCTCCTCTGACTCCTCTTCTTCAGACTCCTCTCTCTGCGTTGCCTCTCTCTGCGTTATTATAAGGTGTGTTAAATAGTACTAGTCCTATCAGTTTAATCCCTGTTACGTCCCCTATCAGGGGACGTGTATATGGTATCGATTTTAGGAACCGGGAGATGGAAAAAGATGCTTGGTCGGTCCTCCTACTTCAAATTTGGGGCACTGCGCGTGCAATCTAATGTGCCACCAGAGAGGAGTGGTGTGTTAAGTAGTTCTATTCTTATCAGTTTAATCCCTGTTACATCCACTATCAGGGGACGTGTATATGGCATTGATTTTAGGAACCGGGAGATGGAAAAAGATGCTTGGTCGGTCCTCCTACTTCAAATTTGGGGCACTGCGCGTGCAATCTAATGTGCCACCAGATAGGAGTGGTGTGTTAAGTAGTTCTATTCTTATCAGTTTAATCCCTGTTATGTCCCGTATCAGGGGACGTGTATATGGCATGGATTTTAGGAACCGGGAGATGAAAAAAGATACACTCATTTCTTCCAACTGATGTGTAAATAATTCCTCTGACAGATCAAGTGAAGCGCCTGTGGTGCTAGTGATGGTGGTGGCGGCAGGCGGGCGAGTGGTAACTTGAGAGGTGCCCGAAGCTAAGCTGGAGGAGGATGGTGCGTCAAGGTTCAGAGCGGAAGCTGTAGAAGATTGGGTGTCCTGTGTTAGCCAGTCAACTATGTCCTCAGAAATGTTCGAGTTCGGGGTACGTGGCCTCTGAACACTGGGCATTATTCTAGGGCCAAAGGGAATCACAGCACCACGAACACGACGGCCCCTGCAGGGTGGCCTGCCTCTGCCTGTCATTTTTTTTTTAGATTAGTGGCACTGTGCATGCAAGCTACTGTGACAACAAATATGAGTGGCACTGTGCACTGGCAGAAGTTGGCAGAGTAGACGCTGTAGGCCTGACACACACGCTTGCAGACAACTAAATGATATACAATCTATTACAGTCAAAATTGTATTTTTTTTTTTTAAATGTACACTACTGTTACACCAGATATGAGTTGCACTGGTGTGACACTGTGCCCTGGCAGGCACTGAAACGCACACGTGTGAAGGAAACTGACTGTTATTATTTAACACAGTCAAAAAAGTGTTTGTTTTTTTTAAAATGTAAACTACTGTTACACCAGATATGAGTTGCACTGGGGTGACACTGTGCCCTGGCAGGCAGGCACTCAAACGCACACGTGTGAAGGAAACTGACTGCTATTATTTAACACAGTCAAAAAAGTGTTGTTGTTTTTTAAATCTACACTACTGTTACACCAGATATGAGTTTCACTGGGGTGACACTGTGCCCTGGCAGGCAGGCAGGCCCTGAAACGCACACGTGTGAAGGAAACTGACTGCTATTATTTAACACAGTCAAAAAAGTGTTTTTTTTTTTTAAATCTACACTACTGTTACACCAGATATGAGTTGCACTGGGGTGACACTGTGCCCTGGCAGGCAGGCACTGAAACGCACACGTGTGAAGGAAACTGACTGCTATTATTTAACACAGGCAAAAAAGTGTTGTTTTTTTTAAATCTACACTACTGTTACACCAGATATGAGTTGCACTGGGGTGACACTGTGCCCTGGCAGGCAGGCACTGAAACACACACGTCTGAAGGAAACTGACTGCTATTATTTAACACAGTCAAAAAAGTGTTGTTTTTTTTCAATCTACACTACTGTTACACCAGATATGAGTTGCACTGGGGTGACACTGTGGCCTGGCAGGAACTGAAACGCACACGTGTGAAGGAAACTGACTGCTATTATTTAACACAGTCAAAAAAGTCTTGTTTTTTTAAATCTACACTACTGTTACACCACATATGAGTTGCACTGGGGTGACACTGTGCCCTGGCAGGCAGGCACTGAAACGCACACGTGTGAAGGAAACTGACTGCTATTATTTAACACAGTCAAAAAAGTGTTTTATTTTTAAATCTACACTACTGTTACACCAGATATGAGTTGCACTGGTGTGACACTGTGCCCTGGCAGGCACTGAAACGCACACGTGTGAAGGAAACTGACTGCTATTATTTAACACAGTCAAAAAAGTGTTTTTTTTTTTTAAATCTACACTACTGTTACACCAGATATGAGTTGCACTGGGGTGACACTGTGCCCTGGCAGGCAGGCACGGAAACGCACACGTGTGAAGGAAACTGGCTGCTTTTATTTAACACAGTCAAAAAAGTGTTGTTTTTTTAAATCTACACTACTGTTACACCACATATGAGTTGCACTGGGGTGACACTGTGCCCTGGCAGGCAGGCCCTGAAACGCACACGTGTGAAGGAAACTGACTGCTATTATTTAACACAGTCAAAAAAGTGTTGTTTTTTTAAATCTACACTACTGTTACACCAGATATGAGTTGCACTGGGGTGACACTGTGCCCTGGCAGGCAGGCACTGAAACGCACACGTGTGAAGGAAACTGACTGTAATTATTTAACACAGTCAAAAAAGTGTTGTTTTTTTAAATCTACACTACTGTTACACCAGATATGAGTTGCACTGGGGTGACACTGTGCCCTGGCAGGCAGGCACTGAAATGCACACGTGCAGTGGCGTAGCGTGGGGGGGGCTACAGGGGCGGTTGCCCCGGGCGCATAATTCTTAGGGGCGCAAAATGCTTTATATTGTGCAGACTCACATACTCTATATTGTGCAGACTCACATACTCTATATTGTGCAGACTTCCATACTCTATATGGGCAGATTCCCATACTCTATATTGTGCAGACTCCCATACTCTATATTGTGCAGACTCCCATACTTTATAGCTTTAAGATGGTAATATATATTCATTCATGCAAGGTTCATCTTGTCTTCTTTATTTATATGTGTATTTTTTTTCTCCCATACTTTTTGTGATAACATTTTCAACTATTTCATAATCAGAGCACTGAGGAATTCTGAATTGGGGGGGCTGGGGGGTACAATAGTGAGGTGGTACAGTGAGGTACAATACAGAGTTGGTACAGTGAGGTACTATAGTGAGTTGGTACAGGGAGGTTCTATAGTCAATCCCTACTGTACTGGTGAAAGAGACTCAGTCAGTGCTAATGGGTTAGGGGGTGCAATACTTGCCTTGCCCTGGGCGCTGATAACCCACGCTACGCCACTGCACACGTGTGAAGGAAACTGACTGCTATTATTTAACACAGTCAAAAAAGTGTTGTTTTTTTTTTTTTAAATCTACACTACTGTTACACCACATATGAGTTGCACTGGGGTGACACTGTGCCCTGGCAGGCAGGCACTGAAACACACACGTGTGAAGGAAACTGACTGCTATTATTTAACACAGTCAAAAAAGTGTTTTTTTTTTTTTTAATCTACACTACTGTTACACCAGATATGAGTTGCACTGGGGTGACACTGTGCCCTGGCAGGCAGGCACTGAAACGCACACGTGTGAAGGAAACTGGCTGCTATTATTTAACACAGTCAAAAAAGTGTTGTTGTTTTTTTTAAATCTACACTACTGTTACACCAGATATGAGTTGCACTGGGGTGACATTGTGCCCTGGCAGGCAGGCACTGAAACGCACACGTGTGAAGGAAACTGACTGCTTTTATTTAACACAGTCAAAAAAGTCTTGTTTTTTTTTTTAAATCTACACTACTGTTACACCAGATATGAGTTGCACTGGGGTGACACTGTGCCCTGGCAGGCAGGCACTGAAATGCACACGTGTGAAGGAAACTGACTGCTATTATTTAACACAGTCAAAAAAAGTGTTGTTTTTTTTATATCTACACTACTGTTACACCAGATATGAGTTGCACTGGGGTGACACTGTGCCCTGGCAGGCAGGCACTAAAACGCACACGTGTGAAGGAAACTGACTGCTATTATTTAACACAGTCAAAAAAGTGTTTTTTTTTTTTAAATCTACACTACTGTTACACCAGATATGAGTTGCACTGGGGTGACACTGTGCCCTGGCAGGCAGGCACTGAAACGCACACGTGTGAAGGAAACTGACTGCTATTATTTAACACAGTAAAAAAAGTGTTGTTTTTGTTTTTTAAATCTACACTACTGTTACACCAGATATGAGTGGTGGCACTGGGCAAGTGGGCACAGTATACGCTGTGAGCCTGACACACACCCTGGCAGGCAGGCAACTGCAATTAGATTACACAGGGAAAAAAAGAAAGCAGACTGATGTTCTAGCCCTAAAAAAGGGCTTTTTGGGGTGCTGTCCTTACAGCAGAGGTCAGATGAGTCCTTCAGGACTGTAGTGGACACTGAATACACTAGCCTAGCTATCGATTTCCCTATTCAGTCAGCAGCAGCTACACTGTCCCTCCTCTCACTAACAATGCAGCTTCTGAATGAATCTAAAATGGATGCTGTCCAGGAGGTAGGAGGGTCTGGGAGGAAGGGTCTGTAGCTGATTGGCTGGAATGTGTCTGCTGACTGTGAGTTACAAGGTCAAAGTATTACTCAATGATGACGAATAGGGGACGGATCGAACATCGCATATGTTTGCCCGCCGCGGCGAACGCGAACATGCTATGTTCACCGGGAACTATTCGCCGGTGAACTATTCGCAACATCACTACTCTTACTGGGTAGCTCTGCCAAATGGGTCCTGCTTCCTCCATGCCGACTGCAGCTATGTAGCTGGCAAGTGACCACAGCCTGTAGCCACCCCTGATGCACCAGTATTCAGGGTCCCACCCTGTGGCAGACTCCAGCTGCCCAGACTCGGTAGCTCTGCCTGAGGTTCCTTGCTATGTAGCCCAGGAAAGTGATTTTAGCTGGAGCTTACCCAAATAACTAGACAGACTAGCATTCAGTTGAAACAAGAACTGATTTTATTGAAAACAAACACTCCTATTATACACACATCTCATCTCGATAAGACAAGGGACAATCCCACAATTTTCCCACCATTCCCGCCCCTCCAGACAGCCCGGCACCTCCATAGGAGCCACAGTCCCACATAATCCCAGCAGCACTTCCAGGGTGTTATTTGAAAGCTCTCCAGATGCCACAGGTCCCCAGATGCGGCAGTTCAAAAAGCAGCATGATTCTTTATTGGGGACCGGAGATACAGCCCGTTTAAGTTATGGGGATAGGGGTGTCCAAAACCCCAGGTTCCCAAAGGAGCTCCCCTCCGGTAATTGCCCCACCTCTTGTCCTCCCTAGGGGCTACTAATCCACAAAAGAGCAGAGCTCTGGTGCACATGGTTGCTGGAGCGACCAGGGGTAAAATTAGCAGGTGTCCTGCTGTTCTGTGGCCGACCGGGAGTTCCAGGAGCCCCGCCAGCCTGAGAGGGGTTAGGCGGGTGTCCATTGTGAGGCGGCTGACTGGGAGTTCCAGGAGCCCAGCCAGCCTAGATGGTTTTTCCTGGTCATACACCAGCTCTTCTCTTGACAAGTTAAGACCACAAAACAAGCAAACAAAAGCTTTCAGAGATTGTGGTTGCTCTGAGGAACCCAAAACCACAAAGAAACAACAGGGGATAACTGAGAAACAACAGGGATGAGGTTGTTAAGCCTTAGCTGTCTGGTATCCGTGACAATCCCGTTTGCTCGGTTCCATCTCAGACCTCTGCAGTTAAGCATGCTCAGGCAATGGAACGGAGATCATACGGACTTGTCTCCTCGAATACTACTGTGGCAGGAGACAAGGGATTCTCTCCAATGGTGATTGTCTCTGGCTCATCTTTCCCAGGGAACTTGCTTTCGCAGACCATCTTGGGTGATTCTGACAACAGACCCCAGCCTTCTAGGGTGGGGGGCAGTCTGGGGCTCCCTAAAAACTCAGGGAGTTTGGACTCGGTCAGAGTCTGTTCTTCCTATAAACATTCTGAAACTGAGAGCGATTTTCAATGCTCTTCTGGCCTGGTCCCAGTTAGCCACGGTCCGGTTTATCCGGTTCCAGTCAGACAACATAACTTATGTGGCTTACTTCAATCATCAGGGAGGAACGAGG
The DNA here is from genome assembly GCF_027579735.1 of Bombina bombina. Taxonomy (NCBI): domain Eukaryota; kingdom Metazoa; phylum Chordata; class Amphibia; order Anura; family Bombinatoridae; genus Bombina; species Bombina bombina. The sequence goes on from NC_069508.1 coordinate 14,968,469, forward strand.
AGTTCCTTAGCGATGACCGAAGTAACCAAAATAATCCAGTGGGCGGATGCCCACTCTTGCTGTCTGTCAGCTATCCACATCCCAGGGGTGGACAATTGGGAGGCGGATTTCTTGGGAGGTGGACAATTGGGAGGCGGAAGTGTTCTCCAACTTGTTTCTCAAGTGAGGTCAGCTGGAATTGGATCTCATGGCATCTCGACAGAATGCCAAGCTCCCGAGATACGGGTCGAGGTCCAGGGACCCCCAGGCAGAACTGATAGATGCTCTGGCCGTCCCTTGGACCTTCAGTCTAGCATACCTATTTCCTCCATTTGCTCTTCTTCCTTGGGTAATTGCTCGGATCAAACAGGAGAGGGCCTCGGTGATCCTCATAGCACCAGCCTGGCCTTACAGGATTTGGTATGCAGATCTGGTGGAGATGGCATCTCTGCCACCTTGGAGACTTCCGTTGAGGAAGGACCTTCTGAGTCAGGGAACTTCCTTCACCCAAATCTAGTTTCTCTGAAGCTGACTGCTTGGAGATTGAACACTTAATTTTATCCAAGCAGGGGTTTTCTGATTCGGTCATAGAGACCATGATTCAGGCTTGTAAGCCTGTAACTAGAAGAATTTACCATAAGATTTGGCGTAAATATCTCTATTGGTGTGAATCCAAGGGTTATTCATGGAGTAGAGTTAGGATTCCTAGAATTTTGTCTTTTCTCCAAGAGGGTTTGGAGAAGGGATTATCGACAAGTTCCCTAAAGTGTCAAATCTCGGCCTTATCTATTTTGTTACACAAACGTCTGGCGGATGTCCCAGATGTACAATCCTTTTGTCAGACCTTGGTCAGGATAAGGCCTGTGTTCAAACCAGTTACTCCTCCATGGAGTCTTAATTTAGTTCTCAAAATATTTCAAGGGGCTCCGTTTGAGCCCATGCATTCTTTAGATATTAAGTTGTTATCTAGGAAAGTTTTATTTCTTGTTGCTATTTCTTCCACTCGGAGAGTGTCAGAGCTCTCTGCGTTACAGTTTCAGTCTCCTTATCTGATTTTCCATTCAGATAAGGTAGTTTTACGTACCAAATTAGGATTCCTTCCTAAAGTTGTTTATGATCGGAACATTAATCAGGAGATTGTTATTCCTTCCTTGTGTCCTAATCATTCTTCTCAGAAGGAACGTCTTCTGCACAATTTGGATGTGGTCCAGGCTTTACAGGGAGTGCAGAATTATTAGGCAAGTTGTATTTTTGAGGATTAATTTTATTATTGAACAACAACCATGTTCTCAATGAACCCAAAAAACTCATTAATATCAAAGCTGAATATTTTTGGAAGTAGTTTTTAGTTTGTTTTTAGTTTTAGCTATTTTAGGGGGATATCTGTGTGTGCAGGTGACTATTACTGTGCATAATTATTAGGCAACTTAACAAAAAACAAATATATACCCATTTCAATTATTTATTTTTACCAGTGAAACCAATATAACATCTCAACATTCACAAATATACATTTCTGACATTCAAAAACAAAACAAAAACAAATCAGTGACCAATATAGCCACCTTTCTTTGCAAGGACACTCAAAAGCCTGCCATCCATGGATTCTGTCAGTGTTTTGATCTGTTCACCATCAACATTGCGTGCAGCAGCAACCACAGCCTCCCAGACACTGTTCAGAGAGGTGTACTGTTTTCCCTCCTTGTAAATCTCACATTTGATGATGGACCACAGGTTCTCAATGGGGTTCAGATCAGGTGAACAAGGAGGCCATGTCATTAGATTTTCTTCTTTTATACCCTTTCTTGCCAGCCACGCTGTGGAGTACTTGGACGCGTGTGATGGAGCATTGTCCTGCATGAAAATCATGTTTTTCTTGAAGGATGCAGACTTCTTCCTGTACCACTGCTTGAAGAAGGTGTCTTCCAGAAACTGGCAGTAGGACTGGGAGTTGAGCTTGACTCCATCCTCAACCCGAAAAGGCCCCACAAGCTCATCTTTGATGATACCAGCCCAAACCAGTACTCCACCTCCACCTTGCTGGCGTCTGAGTCGGACTGGAGCTCTCTGCCCTTTACCAATCCAGCCACGGGCCCATCCATCTGGCCCATCAAGACTCACTCTCATTTCATCAGTCCATAAAACCTTAGAAAAATCAGTCTTGAGATATTTCTTGGCCCAGTCTTGACGTTTCAGCTTGTGTGTCTTGTTCAGTGGTGGTCGTCTTTCAGCCTTTCTTACCTTGGCCATGTCTCTGAGTATTGCACACCTTGTGCTTTTGGGCACTCCAGTGATGTTGCAGCTCTGAAATATGGCCAAACTGGTGGCAAGTGGCATCTTGGCAGCTGCACGCTTGACTTTTCTCAGTTCATGGGCAGTTATTTTGCGCCTTGGTTTTTCCACACGCTTCTTGCGACCCTGTTGACTATTTTGAATGAAACGCTTGATTGTTCGATGATCACGCTTCAGAAGCTTTGCAATTTTAAGAGTGCTGCATCCCTCTGCAAGATATCTCACTATTTTTTACTTTTCTGAGCCTGTCAAGTCCTTCTTTTGACCCATTTTGCCAAAGGAAAGGAAGTTGCCTAATAATTATGCACACCTGATATAGGGTGTTGATGTCATTAGACCACACCCCTTCTCATTACAGAGATGCACATCACCTAATATGCTTAATTGGTAGTAGGCTTTCAAGCCTATACAGCTTGGAGTAAGACAACATGCATAAAGAGGATGATGTGGTCAAAATACTAATTTGCCTAATAATTCTGCACTCCCTGTAAAGTTTTACCTGCAGGCAACTAAGGACTTTTGTCAGTCGTCTTCCTTGTTTGTGATTTTTTTCAGGAAAACGTAAGGGACAGAAAGATACAGCAACTTCTCTTTCCTTTTGGCTGAAGAGTATCATACATTGTGCATATGAGACTGCTGGACAGCAGCCTCCTGAGAGAGTTATGGCTCATTCCACAAGGGCTCTTGCTTCCTCACGGGCATTCAAAAACGAAGCTTCTGTGGAACAGATTTGCAAGGCTGCAACTTGGTCCTCTCTTCACACTTTTTCAAAATTCTACAAATTTGACACTTTTGCCTCGGCTGAGGCTGCTTTTGGGAGAAAGGTTCTTCAGGCAGTGGTGCCTTCCATTTAGGTTCCCTGTCTTGTCCCTCCCGTATCATCTGTGTACTCTAGCTTGGGTATTGAATCCCATTAGTAATTAAGATGATCCGTGGACTCAACGTGTCTTAAAAAAAGAAAAGAAAATTTATGCTTACCTGATAAATTTATTTCTTTTTTGACACGATGAGTCCAAGGCACACCCTGTTCTTTTAAGACAGGTTGTTGGTTATTTTAAACTTTAGACACCTCTGCACCTTGGGTTTTCCTTTCTTTCCTTAACTTCGGTTGAATGAGGGGCTATTTAACAGCTTTGCTGTGGTGCTCTTTGCCGCCTCCTGCTGACCAGGAGGTGAATATTCCATTAGTAATTAAGATGATCCGTGGACTCATCATGTCAAAAAAGATAAAAATGTATCGGGTAAGCATACATTTTCTTTTTGTTAATTTAATTTATTTAATTTTATTGTAATGTTAGGTGTTAGTGTAACTCAGGATAGGTTTTATTTTACAGGTAACTGTATTTATTTTAACTAGGTAGCTAGTAAATAGTTAATAACTATTTACTAATTAGTCTACCTAGTAAAAATAAATACAAACTTAGCTGTGAAATAAAAATAAAGCCTAAGATAGCTAAAATGTAACTATTAGTTATTTTGTAGCTAGCTTAGGTTTTATTTTACAGGTAAGTATTTAGTTTTAAATAGGAATTATTTAGGTAATGATAGGAATTTTTATTTAGATTTATTTTAATTATATTTAAGTTAGGGGGTGTTAGGGTTAGGGTTACGTTAGGGTTAAGTTTAGGGGTTAAAAGGTTTATTATAGCGGCGGAGTGGGCGGATGGCAGATTAGGGGTTAATTATATTTAAATAGTGTTTTTTATGCGGGAGGGTGGCGGTTTAGGGGTTAATAATTTTATTATAGTAGCGGCGATGTTGGGGAGCGGCGGAATAGGGGTTAATAAATGTTTTAAGTGGCGGCGATGTCCGGAGCGGCAGATTAGGGGTTAATCATTTTATTTTAGTGTTTGAGATGCGGGAGGGCCTCAGTTTAGGTGTTAATAGGTAGTTTATGGGTGTTAGTGCACTTTGTGACAGTTTAGTTATGAGTTTTATGGTGCAGCTTTGTAGCGTAAAACTCATAACTACTGACTTTAGATGGGGGTACGGATCTTGTCAGTATAGGGTGTACCGCCCCCTTTTTGGCCTCCCAGGCAAAACTCGTAATACCAGCGCTATGGAAGTCCCATTGAAAAAAGACTTTTCTTAAAGTGCGGTACTGATGTTGCGTGACAGCAAAAAAAGTGTGCGGTACAGCTATTCTGACAAGATTTGTAATGAAACATAACGCTGCTTTTTCACTCATAACGCCAAACTCATAATCTAGCTGAGCGTTATTAACTTATTTGTATGTTATGTCAGCCAGTCAAGAAAAGTAGGGCATTTAATTCCTTATGAAATATCCGGGATTTTGAAACAGGGTGAAATGTGTGGGGAAGGAAGTATGAGCGATAATATTAGTAAATATAATGGGCTCTTTAAAACCTGCGATGCTGATTTAAATAGCATGAAACGGCCTTTGCTTTAAAAGCAATTTATCACCATATTTCTAAGTTAAATACAATATGTTATGAGCACAAGGGACACACAGCAATTACTATTGACAAGGTCTATTGAAAACACATAAATCACAATAATGAGAGTCATAAAACAGTTAGGACAATGCTGTGTAATAAAACCTTTTTTATTTTTGATGTAGTCAAAGGCACCGCTAGTACCAAGTACCCACACTGTACAATACAGGGTATGATCTTCCTCCATAGTACAATACAGGGCCTGTTCTCACTCACACTGTACAATACAGGGTCTAATCTCATCTACAATGTACAGTACAGCAGTGTTTTTCAACCAGTGTGCCGTGGCACACTAGTGTGCCGTGAGAGATCCTGAGGTGTGCCACGGCAGACTGACAACAGTGTGACATATTTTTTAAACTTTGCTTGTTTTTTACTCCCAGTGCAGGGGTAGTTTGTAGGAGGCATGGCATAACAGCACAATACATACAGTATGTGTGTGTTTGTGTGTATGTGTATATATATATATGCTGTATGTAATGTGTGATTTTTTTTAAATTTTGGGATTGTGGTGTGCCACAGGATTTTTTAATGTAAAAAAGTGTGCCACGGCAAAAAAAAGGTTAAAAATCACTGCAGTACAGGGTGTGATCTTCCTCCATAGTACAGTACAAGGTCTGATCTTCCATCATAGTACAATACAGGGTCTGATCTCCCCACACTGTAAAATACAGGGCCTGATCTGCTCCACACTATACGATACAGGGTCAGAATAATCTTGCCCATACTGTACAAAACAGGGTCTGATTTCCTCTCACTGTACAATACAGGGTCTGCTATTGCCACACTGTACAATACAGAGTCTGATTTCCTCTCACTGTACAATACAGGGTCTGCTATCCCCACACTGTACAATACAGGGTCTGATTTCCGATCACTGTACAATAGAGGGTCTGATTTTCTCTCACTGTACAATACAGGGTCTGATTTCCCCTACACTGTACAATACGGGGTCTGCTATCCCTACACTGTACAATACAGGGTCTGATTTCCTCTCACTGTACAATGCAGGATCTGCTATCCCCACACTGTACAATATAGGGTCTGATTTCCTTTCACTGTACAATACAGGGTCTGCTATCCCCACACTGTACAATACAGGGTCTGATTTCGGCTTGGGAAACATTACTGGGTGGCAACTTTTGTGTGTGTTGCAGGAGAGTGCGTGCTAATGTGTTATATCAGTGTGTGAGGCCAATTTATTAAAGGTCTTGTGGACCTGATCCGACAGTGCAGATCAGGTCCACAAGACCTCGCTGAATGCGGAGAGCAATACGCTCTCCGTATTCAGCATTGCACCAGCAACTCCTATGAGCTGCTGGTGCAACGCTGCCCCCTGCAGACTCGCGGCCAATCTACTGCCAGCAGGGGGTGTCAATCAACCCGATCGTATTCGATCGGGTTGAATTCCAGCGATTCCTGTACGCCTCATCAGAGCAGGCAGACAGGGTTATGGAGCAGCGGTCTTTAGACATCTGCTCCATAACTGGTGTTTCTGGTGAGTCTGAAGAATCGCCAGAAACACGGCCCTTCAAGCTCCGTTCGGAGCTTGATAGGCTTCTGTGTGTGTGTAATATGAGAGTGTGTGTAGTGTGTATCAATGTGCGAGCGGACATGATACAAAATAGCGTATCATGTCTGCCGTACATCGATAAATGCCGACAGCATACGCTATCAGCATTTATCATTGCACCAGCAGTTCCTAGAAAGGGGCGCCAATCAACCCGATTTCTGTCTGCTGCTTCACAGCAGGCGGACAAGTTATGGAGCAGCGGTCTTTAGAATGCTTCCTCATAACTTCTGTTTCCGGCGAACCTGAAGGCTCACCAGAAACAAGGGGCCTCAAGCTCCATACGGAACCTGATAAATAAGCCCCTATGTGTGTTATACATAACTGTGTGTGTGTTGTATGATAGTGTGTGTGTGTATGTGATGTATGATAGTGTGTGTGTGTGTTGTATGATAGTGTGTGTGTTGTATGATAGTGTGTGTGTGTTGTATGATAGTGTGTGTGTGTGTTGTATGATAGTGTGTGTGTGTTGTATGATAGTGTGTGTGTGTGTGTTGTATGATAGTGTGTGTGTGTTGTATGATAGTGTGTGTGTGTGTGTATGTTGTATGATAGTGTGTGTGTGTTTGTTGTATGATAGTGTGTGTGTGTGTGTTGTATGATAGTGTGTGTGTGTTGTATGATAGTGTGTGTGTGTGTATGTTGTATGATAGTGTGTGTGTGTTTGTTGTATGATAATGTGTGTGTGTGTTGTATGATAGTGTGTGTGTGTTGTATGATAGTGTGTGTGTGTGTGTGTGTGTGTTGTATGATAGTGTGTGTGTGTGTGTGTGTTGTATGATAGTGTGTGTGTGTGTTGTATGATAGTGTGTGTGTGTTGTATGATAGTGTGTGTGTGTGTGTGTTGTATGATAGTGTGTGTGTGTGTGTGTGTGTGTGTGTTGTATGATAGTGTGTGTGTGTTGTATGATAGTGTGTGTGTGTGTGTTGTATGAGTGTGTGTGTGTTGTATGATAGTGTGTGTGTGTGTTGTATGATAGTGTGTGTGTGTGTTGTATGATAGTGTGTGTGTGTGTGTGTTGTATGATAGTGTGTGCGTGTGTTGTATGATAGTGTGTGTGTGTGTGTGTATGTTGTATGATAGTGTGTGTGTGTGTGTGTGTGTGTGTGTTGTATGAGAGTGTGTGTGTGGTGTGTGTGTATGTTGTATGAGAGTGTGTGTGTGTGGTGTGTGTGTTGTATAAGAGTGTGTGTGTGGTGTGTGTGTGTTGTATGAGAGTGTGAGTGTGTGGTGTGTGTGTGTGTGTTGTATGAGAGTGTGTGATGTGTGTGTGTTGTATGAGAGTGTGTGATGTGTGTGTGTTTAATGATAGTGTCTGTGTATTGTATAAGAGATTGTGTGTGTGTTTGTGCATTGTATCATTGTGCTATAAGACAATGTGTGTGTTATACATAACTGTGTGTATGTTGTATGAGAGTGTGTGTGTGTGGTGTGTGTGTGTTGTATGAGAGTGTGTGATGTGTGTGTGTTGTATGACAGTGTGTGTGTGTTGTATGAGAGTGTGTGATGTGTGTGTGTGTGTTGTATGATAGTGTGTGTGTGGTGTCTGTGTGTTGTATGAGAGTGTGTGATGTGTGTGTGTTTAATGAGAGTGTCTGTGTATTGTATAAGAGATTGTGTGTGTGTTTGTGCATCGTATCAGTGTGCTATAAGAGAATGTGTGTGTTATACATAACTGTGTGTATGTTGTATGAGAGTGTGTGTGTTTGTGTTTAATGAGAGTGTCTGTGTGTTGTATGAGAGTTTGTGAATGGTATTTGTATTGTATAAGAGATTGTGTGTGTGTTTGTGCATCGTATCAGTGTGCTATAAGAGAATGTGTGTGTTATACATAACTGTGTGTATGTTGTATGAGAGTGTATGTGTGTGTGGTGTGTGTGATGTGTGTGTGTTGTATGAGAGTGTGTGTGTGTTGTGTGTGTTTGTGTTGTATGATAGGTTGTGTGTGTGTGTTGTATGAGAGTGTGTGATGTGTGTGTGTTTAATGAGAGTGTCTGTGTGTTGTATGAGAGTTTGTGTGTAGTATGTGTATTGTATAAGAGATTGTGTGTGTTTTTGTGCATCGTATCAGTGTGTGCTATAAGAGAATGTGTGTGTTATACATAACTGTGTGTATTTTGTATGAGAGTGTATGTGTGTGTGGTGTGTGTGATTTGTGTGTGTTGTATGAGAGTGTGTGTGTGTTGTGTGTGTGTTGTATGATAGTGTGTGTGTGTTGTATGAGAGTGTGTGATGTGTGTGTGTTTAATGAGAGTGTCTGTGTGTTGTATGAGAGTTTGTGATGTGTGTGTGTTGTATGAGAGTGTGTGTGTGTGGTATGTGTGTGTGTTGTATGAGAGTGTGTGATGTGTGTGTGTTTAATGAGAGTGTCTGTGTGTTGTATGAGAGTTTGTGTGTAGTATGTGTATTGTATAAGAGATTGTGTGTGTGTGTTTGTGCATCGTATCAGTGTGCTATAAGAGAATGTGTGTGTTGTATAAGAGTGTATCGGCTAGATTACGAGTTTTTGTCGGTAAGGCTTGTGGTGTTAACGAGCATTTTTTTCTCACCGCTCACTTAAGACAACGCTGGTATTACAGGTTTCTCTAAACCCGGCGTTAGCCGCAAAAAAAGCGAGCGGAGAGCAAAATTTAGCTCCACATCTCACCTCAATACCAGCGCTGCTTACGGTAGCGGTAAGCTGGCTAAACGTGCTCATGGACGATTTCCCCATAGGAAACAATGGGGCTGAGCCGGCTGAATAAAAACCTAACACCTGCAAAAAAGCAGTGTTCTGCTCCTAGCGCAACCCCATTGTTTCCTATGGGAAAATAAATTTTATGTTTACACCTAACACCCTAACATGAACCCCAAGTCTAAACACCCCTAATCTTACACTTATTAACCCCTAATCTGCCACCCCCGACATCGTCGCCATCTGCATTATATTATTAACCCCTAATCTACTGCTCCAGATACCGCCGCCACCTACATTATACCTTTGAACCCCTAATCTGATGCCCCCAACATCGCCGAACCCTACATTATATTTATTAACCGCTACTCTGCCACCCCCAATGTCGCCGCCACTATAATAAAGTTATTAACCCCTAAACCTAAGTCTAACCCTAACACCCTCCTAATTTAAATATAATTTAAAATAATCTTAATAAAATTACTACAATTAAATAAATGAATCCTATTTAAAAGTAAATACTTACCTATAAAATAAAGCCTAAGAAAGCTACAATATAACTAATAGTTACATTTGTAGCTAGCTTAGGGTTTATTTTTATTTTACAGGCAACTTTGTATTTATTTTAACTAGGTACAATAGTTATTAAATAGTTATTAAAGGGACAGTCTAGGCCAAAATAAACTTTCATGATAGAGCATGTCATTTTAAACAATTTTCCAATTTACTTTTATCACCAATTTTGCTTTTTCTCTTGGTATTCTTAGTTGAAAGCTTAACCTAGGAGGTTCATATGCTAATTTCTTAGACCTTGAAGGCCACCTCTTTTCAGAATGCATTTTAACAGTTTTTCACCACTAGAGGGTGTTAGTTCACGTATTTCATATAGATAACACTGTGCTCGTGCACGTGAAGTTATCTGGTAGCAGGCACTGATTGGCTAGACTGCAAGTCTGTCAAAAGAACTGAAATAAAGGCCAGCTTGCAGAGGCTTAGATTCAAGATAATCACAGAGGTTAAAAGTATATTATTATAAATGTGTTAGTTATGCAAAACTGGGGAATGGGTAATAAAGGGATTATCTATCTTTTAAAACAATAAAAATTCTGGTGTAGACTGTCCCTTTAACTCTTTAATAACTACCTAGTTAAAATAAATACAAATATACCTGTAAAATAAAACCTGACACTACACTATAATTAAATTAAATCCATAAACTAAATACAATTAAATACAATTAAATAAAATAAACTAAAGTACAAAAAAAACACACAAAATTATAGAAAATAAAAAAATAATTACAAATTTTTAAACTAATTACACCTAATCTAATCCCCCTAATAAAATAAAAAAGCCCCCCAAAATAATAAAAAGTCCTACCCTGTACTAAATTACAAATAGCCCTTAAAAGGGCTTTTTGCTGGGCATTGCCCCAAAGTAATCAGCTCTCATACCCCCCCCCAACAAAACCCACCACCCACACACCCAACCCTACTCTAAAACCCACCCAATCCCCCCTTAATAAAACCTAACACTAACCCCTGAATTGAGATCGCATTCTATTGGCTGATTGGAACAGCCAACAGAATGCAAGCTCAATCCTATTGGCTGATTGGATCAGTCAATAGGATTTTTCCAACCTTAATTCCGATTGGCTGATAGAATCCTATCAGCCAATTGGAACTCAAGGAACGCCATCTTGGATGACGTCATTTAAAGGAACCTTCATTCGTCGGGAGTCGTCGGAAGAAGAGGATGCTCCGCCTCGGTTGACTTGAAGATGGACCCGTTCCGCTCCGGATGGATGAAGATAGAAGATGCCGCCTGGATGAAGACTTCTGCCCGTCTGGAGGTCCTCTTCTGCCCGGTTAGGATGAAGATTTCTGCACGTCTGGAGGACCACTTGTGCCTGGATGGGTGAAGACTTCTCAAGGTAGGGTGATCTTCAAAGGGTTAGTGTTAGATTTTATTAAGGGGGGATTGGGTGGGTTTTAGAGTAGGGTTGGGTGCATGGGTGGTGGGTTGGGGGTATCGTATTTTTTTTACAGGTAAAAGAGCTGATTACTTTGGGGCAATGTCTCGCAAAAGGCCCTTTTAAGGGCTATTTGTAATTTAGTATAGGGTAGGGCTTTTTATTATTTTGGGGGGCTTTTTTATTTTATTAGGGGGATTAGATTAGGTGTAAAGAGTTTAAAAATTTGTAATTATGTTTTTATTTTCTGTAATTTAGTGTTTGTTTGTTTTTTGTACTTTAGTTTATTTTATTTTATTGTATTTAATTGTATTTAGTTTATGGATTTAATTTAATTATAGTGTAGTGTTAGGTGTAATTGTAACTTAGGTTATGTTTTAGTTTACAGGTAAATTTGTACTTATTTTAGCTAGGTAGTTATTAAATAGTTAATAACTATTTAATAACTATTGTACCTACTTAAAATAAATACAAACTTGCCTGTAAAATAATAACTATTAGTTATATTGTAGCTAGCTTAGGGTTTATTTTATAGGTATTTAGTTTTAAATAGGATTAATGTATTTAATTTTATTAATTTTATTTAGATTATTTTAAATTATATTTAAGTTAGGGGGGTGTTAGGGTTAGGGTTAGCCTTAGATTTAGGGGTTAATACATTTAGTATAGTGGCGGCGACGTTGGGGGCGGCAGATTAGGGGTTAATAAATGTCGGTAGGTGTCGGCGATGTTAGGGACAGCAGATTAGGGGTTAATAATTTTTAACTAGTGTTTACGAGGCGGGAGTGCAGCGGTTTACGGGTTAATATATTTATTAAATTGGCGCCGATGTCCGGTCGGCAGATTAGGGGTTAAAAATTTTAGTTAAGTGTTTGCAATGTGGGTTGGCCTCGGTTTAGGGGTTAATAGGTAGTTTATGGGTGTTAGTGTACTTTGTAGCACTTTAGTTAAGAGTTTTATGTTTTGTCGTTAGCCCATAAAACTCTTAACTACTGACTTTTAAATGGGGTAGGAGTATTGACTGTACCGCTCACTTTTTCCAAGACTCGTAATACCGGCATTAGGCAAATCCCATTGAAAAGATAGGATACGCAATTGACGTAAGTGGATTTGCGGTATGCTCAGTCGCGGAAAGAAAGTGAGCGGTACACCTGTACCTGCCAGACTCGTAATACCAGCGGGCGTTTAAAAGCAGCGTTGGGACCTCTCAACGCTGCTTTTTAAGACTAACGCAAGACTCGTAATCTAGGCTTATGTTTGTTGTGTGAAAGTGTGTGTGTATCGTATGAGTTTGTCTGTTACTGCATTTTACAACACTTTCAAGTTTGAATACAATCAGAATCAGGAATAAAGTACAAACACAATTTATTTACTTTGCCAAAAATTGCAGCTAACTTGTTATATATTACTTCAGAAATATTTAGACCAAGCATAAAAATAGGATTGTGAAAGAAGTGGTATCATGGAACTGGGTCTTGGGGAAAAAGTTTGAAGAACCCTGCTCTTTAGGATGTAGGTGACTGGGCACAGATAGTAGGTATAGGTGACTGGGCACAGATAGTAGGTGTAGGTGACTGGGCACAGATAGTAGGTATAGGTGACTGGGCACAGATAGTAGGTGTAGGTGACTGGGCACAGATAGTAGGTGTAGGTGATTGGTCACAGATAGTAGGATGTAGGTGACTGGGCACAGATAGTAGGTGTAGGTGAACGGGCACAGATAGTAGGTGTAGGTGACTGGGCACAGAAAGTAGGTGTAGGTGAACGGGCACAGATAGTAGGTGTAGGTGACTGGGCACAGAAAGTAGGTGTAGGTGAACGGGCACAGATAGTAGGTGTAGGTGACTGGGCACAGATAGTAGGTGTAGGTGACTGGACACAGATAGTAGGTGTAGGTGAACGGGCACAGATAGTAGGTGTAGGTGACTGGGCACAGAAAGTAGGTGTAGGTGACTGGGCACAGATAGTAGGTGTAGGTGACCAGGCACAGATAGTAGATGTAGGTGACTGGGCACAGGTAGTAGGCATAGGTGACAGGGCATAGATAGTAGGTATAGGTGAATGGGCACAGATAGTAGGTGTAGGTGACTGTACAGATAGTAGGTGGAGGTGACCGGGCACAGATATTAGGTGTAGGTGACTGGGAACAGATAGTATGAGTAGGTGACTGGGCACAGATAGTAGCTGTAGGTGACTGGGCACAGGTAGTAGATGTAGGTGACTGGGCACAGATAGTAGGTGTAGGTGACTGGGCACAGTTAGTAGGTGTAGGTAACTGGGCACAGATAGTAGGTGTAGGTGACTGGGCACAGATAGTAGGTGTAGGTGACTGGGCACAGATATTAGGTGTAGGTGACCGGGGACAGATAGTAGGTGTAGGTGACTGGGCACAGATAGTAGGTGTAGGTGACTGGGTACAGATAGTAGGTGTAGTTGACTGGGAACAGATAGTAGGCGTAGGTGTCTGGGCACAGAGAGTAGATGTAGGTGACCAGGCACATATAGTAGATGTAGGTGACCAGGCACAGATAGTAGGTGTATGTTACTGGGCATAGATAGTAGGTGACCAGACACAGAGAGTAGATGTAGGTGACCAGGCACAGATAGTAGGTGTAGGTTACTGGGCATAGATAGTAGGTGTAGGTGACCAGGCACAGATAGTAGGTTTAGGTTACTGGGCATAGATAGTAGGTGTAGGTGACCAGGCACAGATATTAGGTGTAGGTGACCAGGCACAGATAGTAGGTGTAGGTTACTGGGCATAGATAGTAGGTGTAGGTGACTAGGCACAGATAGTAGGTGTAGGTGACCAGGCACATATAGTAGGTGTAGGTTACTGGGCATAGATAGTAGGTGTAGGTGACCAGGCACAGATAGTAGGTGTAGGTGACCAGGCACAGACAGTAGGTGTAGGTGACCAGGCACAGAGAGTAGGTGTAGGTTACTGGGCATAGATAGTAGGTGTATGTGACCGTTCACAGATAGTAGGTGTAGGTTACTGGGCATAGATAGTAGGTGTAGGTGACCAGGCACAGATAGTAGGTGTAGGTTACTGGGCATAGATAGTAGGTGTAGGTGACTAGGCACAGATAGTAGGTGTAGGTGACTAGGCACAGATAGTAGGTGTAGGTGACCAGGCACAGATAGTAGTTGTAGGTTGCTGGGCATAGATAGTAGGTGTAGGTGACCAGGCACAGATAGTAGGTGTAGGTGACCAGGCACAGATAGTAGGTGTAGGTTACTGGGCATAGATAGTAGGTGTAGGTGACCAGGCACAGATAGTAGGTGTAGGTGACCAGGCACAGAGAGTAGGTGTAGTTTATTGGGCATAGATATTAGGTGTATGTGACCGAGCACAGATAGTAGGTGTAGGTTACCGGGCATAGATAGTAGGTGTGGGTGACCAGGCACAGATAGTAGGTGTAGGTGACCAGGCACAGATAGTAGGTGTAGGTTACTGGGCATAGATAGTAGGTGTATGTGACCGGGCACAGATAGTAGGTGTAGGTTACTGGGCATAGATAGTAGGTGTAGGTGACCAGGCACAGATATTAGGTGTAGGTTACTTGGCATAGATAGTAGGTGTAGGTGAAAAGGCACAGATATTAGTTGTAGGTGACCAGACACAGATAGTAGGTGTAGGTGACCAGGCACAGATAGTAGTTGTAGGCTACTGGGCATAGATAGTAGGTGTAGGTGACCAGGTACAGATATTAGTTGTAGGTGACCAGGCACAGATAGTAGGTGTATGTGACCGGGCACAGATATTAGTTGTAGGTGACCAGGCACAGATATTAGTTGTAGGTTACTGGGCATAGATAGTAGGTGTGGGTGACCAGGCACAGATAGTAGGCGCAGGTGACCAGGCACAGATAGTAGGTGTAGGTGACCAGGCACAGATAGTAGTTGTAGGTTATTGGGCATAGATAGTAGGTGTAGGTGACCAGGCACAGATAGTAGGTGTAGGTGACCAGGCACAGATAGTAGGTGCAAGTGACCGGGCACAGATAGTAGTTGTAGGTGACCAGGCACAGATAGTAGCTGTAGGTGACCAGGCACAATAGTAGTTGTAGGTGACCAGGCACAGATATTAGTTGTAGGTGACTGGGCATAGATAGTAGGTGTAGGTCACATATTGGTCCCTCTCCAAAACTTTATTTTAAAGGGACATGAAACTATGGTGTTTCTTTCATGATTCAGACACAGTATAACAACTTTCCAATTTACTTCTGTTATCAACTTCTTTTTCTTAGTATCTTTCATTGAAGGCGCAACAAGGCACTAGTGGGAGCAAGCTGAACACATTGGTAAGCCAATGACAAGAGGCAAATATGTGCAGCCACCAATCAGCAGCTAGCTCAGAGCTCCTGAGCCTACCTAGCTATCATTTTCAGCAAAGGATACCAAGAGAACAAAGCAAATTTGGTAATTGAAGTAAACTGGAAAGTTGTTTAAACCTTTATTCTCAATCTGAATCATAAAATGAGAATGTTGGGTTTCATGTCCCTTTAAACCTCTCCTTTAAATCTGCCAATTTTTTTTTATTTTTTTATCTTCTTGTCTGCCAATAACACACAAATCAGTGATTTTACATCATTGGCTGCCAGTAAAACATACAACAGTGATTTTACATCATTGGCTGCCAGTAAAACATACAACAGTGATTTTACATCATTGGCTGCCAGTAAAACATACAACAGTGATTTTACATCATTGGCTGCCAGTAAAACATACAACAGTGATTTTACATCATTGGCTGCCAGTAAAACACACAACAGTGATTTTACATCATTGGCTACCAGTAAAACATACAACAGTGATTTTACATCATTGGCTGACAGTAAAACATACAACAGTGATTTTACATCATTGGCTGACAGTAAACATACAACAGTGATTTTACATCATTGGCTGACAGTAAACATACAACAGTGATTTTACATCATTGGCTGACAGTAAAACATACAACAGTGATTTGACCCCCTTTGATTAGACACCCTGGGTGTTTTTTACACCCCAATGGCTCTCAGTAAAAAACACAGTGCAACGATTTTACCCCAGTGTTGACATGCAACACACACACCAGAATATTTACACCCCCTGAGACTGTCAGGAAATGTTTTACCTTCCAGTAATACACAGAGTGGTATATGTGCATTGTTATTTATTTCTGGGTCATATTTAAAGTGCATAGGGACATAGGGGGTTATTACAATTTAACTGTCAGTTATTTTGTATAGATGTTACTAGACAGTCTGCTGAAGTAGTGGGCTGTCCGGCTGAATACAAGACACCTGATACCCGTAGGCTAGATAGCAGTATACAGAACCAGATTATAATCTGTCAAGGTCTCTCTTTGCCTCTCACTATTACAACCCGCTGGAATAGGTTGATGAAATAATTATGCTAATTAAAAACATATAATTGCTGACCTGTATAAAATAATCCTGTTAAGAAATAAGCAACACAGCCTCTATTAATTACTGAGAACTAATCACTCTAAGGAAATTATCTAAACATTTCTATTTTTTGCAATCTCAGCCAAATGTATTGCACACTTTAAATATTAGCCGTAATTTTATCTTTATGGTATAGAACATATGCATCCGACCCTCTGCATTACACATACACCGCTCTGTAGAACAGATCTCACAGCTATTTGTCTATAAAACAGAAACGCAACTACGCAGTAACACAGAGTGATTCATAACGCAGAAAAATGTGTTCTGTGCGTTATGCGCTTGTATAAATTGTTTCTATTGCTTGTGGAACTCACCAGGGGAGTGGCCGAGGGTATTTGAAAATTGGAACTTAAAAGAAAATGTTCTAAAATCTTCTGGTGCTTCATTACTGCAAATAATGAGGTGCCCCTGCAACCAAGTAAACACATAGTTAAAGTGCACTGCTGGGAGCTAGCTGAACATATCAGATGAGCCAACGACATGAGGCAAATTTCTTCAGCCACCAATCAGCAGTCATTTTCTAGTACTGCATTACTGCTCCTGAGGAGTACAAAGTAAAGGGCCAATTCCTTTGTAAACAAAGTGATCACAATCTTTCCGAGTCAAACACAGCAGAGATAGCAAACTGCCACCAAATCTGATCTTCATTTCTCCACAAGATACTCTGAATTACTGATAACAGCTGTCAATCACTGAAACCAGAAATGTGTGAATGAGGTTGATGGGGTCTGTGTGTGTGTTTTGTAATCGGATGAAGTTGTGTTTATGATAAGTCTTAAAGGGACATTATGGGTATGCTTAGTAAGTTTTTTCAGTTATGTTTTTATCTTTCATTAACTTAAAAATATATATATATATATTTTAATTCATTAAGAAAGCCTTGTTTTTTGTTTTCATGAGATTTTTATCTAAAATCAAGAAGCGCAGTGCGGTAAATTCATTTCCATTAGAAGAAAGAGGTCACAGTTTATAGCATTCTCTTTAGCAGGAGTCTAACAATTCTCCCTCGGTAATTCGTAAAATCGCTAAGTGACAATGTTTAAAATATCACTGAAAGTTCTAAATCTCACTGTATAGAACAGTTTGTCTTTGACAAATATTTATTACAGTAAGACGATGGTGACAGGAGGTTCTAAACACAGTTTTTGGGACTTCAGTTTAATGTAAAACCTGTGCAAAAGATCCTAATGGCCAATAAACAAAACAAACGGTTAAATCCCCATCACAATTACACGGTTTCACAAGGAGACAAAATAACTGTAATTTACAATCAAGAAAATACGAATATGAAATAAAAACAAACATTTTAAGAGCGTGAGCTCTTTACGCCATGTCTAGATCTTATTGTTATTATTTTGGTTTCACTTCCTGCAGATCTCGTTAGCTGCACATAATATCACATACAGTATACGTCTTAAATACATATAAATATGTAACTGTATGTCCTGCCCACTACTGAGGCCGTACACTAGCACTGAATATAGGTTTAATGAATCTAGACCATATATTGATATATAAATGGCGCCTGTGACCACTTCAGAGGGAATTGTACACGTACAACATAATAGAAATATTCTGAATCATGCAAATTTTTATTGGAATGTCCCTTTAAAAGATGCTTTTAGCTTAAGGTTAGCCACGGTGAGCAATAAAACAAGCCAATACAGACCCTAATTCCAGTCCGTTAGATAGAGCCAATTATGCTGGTTGTTTAAAATACATTTGGCTAGATTACGAGTTTTGCGTTATAAGCGTCTCAGTGCTAACTTGCAAGTTATTGTCACCGCTCACCTCCCTATAGCACTGCTATTACAGGTTTGCAAAAGCCCGGCGTCTATAATTCGGCGCCTATACCTTTAAGACTGTATATTCAAGTTGTGACACATCTCAGGCAGGGGAGCTATGTAATACATTGAAATGAATGCTGACCGGTGAGTCCATCATCTTCATCACTCTCTGCTATTTAAATCTACTCTGTAACATTGGTTTTAATTATTCATTTGTATTTAATATCTGTTCTCTAACATTTTGGTTGTGACACAGCCAGATCATTTTTTATTTAAAAGTTTTGTCCTTATTTTTAGCCCTTTCATTGTTTTTTAAATTGTATTTACTTATTTTCTGTATATAACAGGCTTTTGTTCAGGGGTTTTAAAGACTTTCACAGAAACATAAGATTCACAGCTAGAGTGCAAGACATCTAACTGAACCAGTATTATGATAATCATCCAATGTTGCTTTTTCCTTCAATTAACCAAAAATATCAAATTATTAAAAGTTTTAGTAACAAATTTATATATTTTTATAGTATGTTAACAATGCTTACACATACAAACATCATTACTGGTCATCATATAAAAGTCATATTAAAAAAAAGATAGATAGATAGATAGATAGATAGATAGATAGATATTGGATAGGTCAATAGATACTGAATAGTGTAGACAGAGATAGATAGATAGATAGATAGACAGACAGACAGATAGACAAACAGACAGACAGACAGACAGATAGATAAATAGATAGATAGATAGATATATAGATAGATGATAGAAAGATAGATAGAAATATAGATAGATCAATAGATACTGAATAGTGTAGAAAGATTTTGATAATTAGATAGATAGATAGATAGATAGATAGATAGATACAGTAGTTGGATGATAGATAGATAGATAGATAGATGATAGATAGATAGATAGATAGATACTGGATAGATACTTAATAGTGTAGACAGATAGAGATAGATAGAAGATAGATAGATAGATAGATAGATAGATAGATAGATAAATAGATAGATACTAGATAGGTCAATAGATACTGGATAGTATAGATAGATAGATAGATAGATAGATAGATAGATAGATAGATAGATAGATGATAGATAGATAGATACTGGATAGCTCAATAGATACTAAATAGTGTAGACAGATATAGATAGATAGATAGATAGATAGATAGATAGATAGATAGATAGATAGATAGATAGATAGATAGATAGATAAATAGATAGATAGATAGATAGATGATAGATACTGAATAGTTCAATAGATACTGAATAGTGTAGACAGAGATAGATAGATAGATAGATAGATAGATAGATACTGGAAAGGTTGATAGATACTGAATAGTGTAGACAGATAGATATAGATAAATAGATAGAGAGATAGATAGATAGATAGATAGATGATAGAGAGATAGATAGAAATATAGATAGATCAATAGATACTGAAGAGGTAGATTGAAACTGAATAGTCTAGACAGATATAGATAGATAAATAGATAGATAGATAGATAGATAGATGATCGATAGATAGATAGATAGATAGATAGATAGATAGATGATAGAGAGATAGATAGAAATATAGATAGATCAATAGATACTGAATAGTGTAGAAAGGTTTCGATAATTAGATAGATAGATAGATAGATAGATAGATAGATAGATAGATGGATACTGGATAGGTAGATTGAAACTGAATAGTCTAGACAGATATAGATAGATAGATAGATAGATAGATAGATAGAGAAATCACTAGATAGATAGATAGATAGATAGATAGATAGATAGATAGTAGAGCTATCTGTTGGTGCTATCTATATGATTCCTATAATGCACTTATGTGTCTCTCATTTCCTGAGCTTGGACTGATTCTCTCGCAGACAAGGACCTAGAACGTCAGGTTTTAAGGCTAATGCAGTGTAGCTCCTGCTGAATTGGTTTTACCGTAAGATAGATAATAGTTCTCTAATTGAAGCTACTGACGAGTTTTGACTAATGCGCCTCGTTTGACTACTGAAAAAAAAATCATTTTCTCTGTAAATCCCAATGGGGAATCTGTAATTATCAACCATCCATCATGTTCTATATACATTGTATCTGATCTGTTCTATATTCAACAGCCCTGATTAAATCTGCTAATTAAAGCAAATAATTATTAGTGGACATACAGGTTAAAAATGCAGACTGGCATGCTTCAATTAACCCCTGCAAAGCCTGGGAAAGCCATAGCTATATACATTCACTGGTAAAGCAATCTGTTTGGTTATAGCTAGTCATTTTCTTGACATTATTAGGAAAATACAAATAAATTATTATTTTATATTAATTTTAATTGTAAATCAGGATGCTGCTGAGCATACCTCAGTATGCTGTCATTCATTTTAGCAAAGAAAAACATATCAATTTAATTACAGAAATAATTTTTTAATTGATACCTCTGAATAATGTAAGTTTTATTTTGGATTCCACATCTATTTAATAACATGTTTACTGTTACTAAAAAAACATTTCTTCCTATTATTAATAAAACTAATTTTTGTTTGTATACAACAGACAGGGATGTAATATCAGTTATTCAGAAATGTACTTTTCATCCATTTTTTCTATTAACTTAACTCATTCCAAACCAGACATCTCTAATACAAAACTCTCACCAGAGAAAAAGAAGTACTAACAGCATTCGTATAGAATCTCCACAGTAAAATAGTAGTACTAGCAGCATTCCTATAGAATCTCCCCAGTAAAATAGTAGTACTAGCAGCATTCTTATAGACTCTCACCAGGGAAATAGTAGTACTAACAGCATTCTTATAGAATCTGCCCAGTAAAATAGTAATACTAGCAGCATTCTTATAGACACTCACTAGGGATATAATAGTACTAGCAGCATTCTTATAGAATCTCCCCAGTAAAATAGTAATACTAGCAGCATTCTTATAGACACTCACTAGGGATATAGTAGTACTAGCAGCATTCTTATAGACTCTCACCAGTAAAATAGTAGTACTAGCAGCATTCTTATAGACTCTCACCAGGGAAATAATAGTACTAGCAGCATTCTTATAGAATCTCACCAGGGAAATAAAAGTACTTGCAGCATTTGTATAGACTCTCAAAAGGGAAATAGTAGTACTAGCAGCATTCTTATAGACTCTCAGCAGGGAAATAGTAGTACTAGCAGCATTCTTATAGACACTCACCGGGGAAATAGTAGTACTAGCAGCATTCTTATAGACTCTCACCTGGGAAATAGTAGTACTAGCAGCATTCTTATAGACTCTCACCAGGGACATAGTAGTGCAAGCAGCAATCGTATAGACTCTCACCAGGGAAATAGTAGTACTAGCAGCATTCTTATAGACTCTCACCAGGGATATATTAGTACTAGCAGAATTATTATAGACTCTCACCAGGGATATAGTAGTACAAGCAGCAATCTTATAGACTCTCACCAGGGAAATACTAGTACTAGCAGCATTCTTATAGACTCTCCCCAGTAAAATAGTAGTACTAGCAGCATTCTCATAGACTCTCCCCAGTAAAATAGTAGTACTAGCAGCATTCTTATAGACTCTGCCCAGAAAATAGAAGTACTAGCAACATTCTTATAGACTCTCACCAGGAAAATATTAGTACTAGCAGCATTCTTATAGACTGTCCCCAGTAAAATAGTAGTACTAGCAGCATTCTTATAGACTCTCCCCAGTAAAATAGTAGTACTAGCAGCATTCTCATAGACTCTCCCCAGTAAAATAGTAGTACTAGCAGCATTCTTATAGAATCTCACCAGGGAAATAGTAGTATTAGTAGCATTCTTATAGACTCTAACCTGGGAAATAGTAGTACTAGCAGCATTCTTATAGACTCTCACCAGGGATATAGTAGTACAAGCAGCAATCTTTAGACTCTCACCAGGGAAATAGTAGTACTAGCAGCATTCCTATAGACTCTCACCTGGGAAATAGTAGTACTAGCAGCATTCTTATAGACTCTCACCAGGGAAATAGTAGTACTAGCAGCAATCTTATAGACTCTCACCAGGGAATTAGTTATACTAGCAGCATTCTTATAGCCTCTCACCAGGGAAATAGTAGTACTAGCAGCATTCTTATAGAATCTCACCAGGGAAATAGTAGTAATAGCAGCATTCTTATAGAATCTCACCAGGGAAATAATAGTACTGGCAGCAATCTTATAGAGTCTCACCATGGAAATAGAAAAACTGGCAGCATTCTTACTTAATAGTACTGGCAGCAATCTTATAGACTCTCACCAGGGAATTAGTTATACTAGCAGCATTCTTATAGACTTTCACCAAGGAAATAGTATTACTAGCAGCATTCTTATAGACTCTCACCAAGGAAATAGTAGTACTAGCAGCATTCTTATATAATCTCCCCAGTAAAATAGTAGTACTAGCAGCATTCTTATAGACACTCACCTGGGAAATAGTAGTACTAGCAGCATTCTTATAGACTCTCACCAGGGATATAGTAGTACAAGCAGCAATCTTTAGACTCTCACCAGGGAAATAGTAGTACTAGCAGCATTCTTATAGACTCTCACCTGGGAAATAGTAGTACTAGCAGCATTCTTATAGACTCTCACCAGTAAAATAGTAGTACTAGCGGCAATCTTATAGACTCTCACCAGGGAATTAGTTATACTAGCAGCATCTTATAGACTCTCACCAGGGAAATAGTAGTACTAGCAGCATTCTTATAGAATCTCACCAGGGAAATAGTAGTAATAGCAGCATTCTTATAGAATCTCACCAAGGAAATAGTAGTAATAGCAGCATTCTTATAGAATCTCACCAGGAAAATAATAGTACTGGCAGCAATCTTATAGAGTCTCACTAGGGAAATAGAAAAACTGGCAGCATTCTTACTTAATAGTACTGGCAGCAATCTTATAGACTCTCACCAGGGAATTAGTTATACTAGCAGCATTCTTATAGACTCTCACCAAGGAAATAGTAGTACTAGAAGCATTCTTATAGACTCTCACCAAGGAAATAGTAGTACTAGCAGCATTCTTGTATAATCTCCCCAGTAAAATAGTAGTACAAGAAGCATTCTTATAGACACTCACCTGGGAAATAGTAGTACTAGCAGCATTCTTATAGAATCTCACCAGGGATATAGTAGTATAAGCAGCAATCTTTAGACTCTCACCAGGGAAATAGTAGTACTAGCAGCATTCTTATAGACTCTCACCTGGGAAATAGTAGTACTAGCAGCATTCTAATAGTCTCTCACCAGGGAATTAGTTATACTAGCAGCATTCTTATAGAATCTCACCAGGGAAATAGTAGTAATAGCAGCATTCTTATAAAATCTCACCAAGGAAATAGTAGTAATAGCAGCATTCTTATAGAATCTCACCAGGGAAATAATAGTACTGGCAGCATTCTTATAGAGTCTCACCAGGGAAATAGTAGTAATAGCAGCATTCTTATAGAATCTCACCAGGGAAATAGTAGTACTAGCAGCATTCTTATAGAATCTCACCAGGGAAATAATAGTACTGGCAGCAATCTTATAGAGTCTCACCAGGGAAATAGAAAAACTGGCAGCATTCTTACTTTATAGTACTGGCAGCAATCTTATAGACTCTCACCAGGGAATTAGTTATACTAGCAGCATTCTTATAGACTCTCACCAAGGAAATAGTAGTACTAGCAGCATTCTTATAGACTCTCACCAAGGAAATAGTAGTACTAGCAGCATTCTTATATAATCTCCCCAGTAAAATAGTAGTACTAGCAGCATTCTTATAGAATCTCACCAGGGAAATAGTAGAACTAGTAGTATTCTTATAGACTCTCACCAGGGAAATAGTAGTACTAGCAGCATTCTTATAGAATCTCCCCAGTAAAATAGTAGTAATGACAGCATCCTTATAGACTCTCATCAGGGAAATAGTAGTACTAGTAGTATTCTTATAGACTCTCACAAGGGAATTAGTAGTACTAGCAGCATTCTTATAGACGCTCACCAGGGAAATAGTAGTACTAGCAGCATTCTTATAGACTCTTACCAGGGAAATAGTAGTACTAGTAGCATTCTTATAGAATATCACCAGGGAAATATTAGTACTAGCAGCATTCTTATAGACTCTCACCAGGGAAATAGTAGTACTAGCAGCATTCTTATAGACTCTCACCAGGGAAATAGTAGTGCTAGCAGCATTCTTATAGAATCTCACCAGGGAAATAGTAGTACTAGCAGCATTGTTATAGACTCTCACAAGGGAAATAGAAGTAATAGCAGCATTCCTATAGACTCTCACTAGGAAAATAGTAGTACTAGATCATTCTTATAGACTCTCATCAGGGAAATAGTAGTACTAGCAGCATTCTTATAGACTCTCAACAGGGAAATAGTAGTACTAGCAGCATTCTAATAGACTCTCACCAGGGAAATAGTAGTACTAGCAGTATTCTCATAGATTCTCACCAGGGAAATAATAGTACTATCAGTATTCTTATAGACTCTCCCCAGGGAAATAATAGAACTAGCAGCATTCTTATAGACTCTCACCAGGGAAATAGTAGTGCTAGCAGCATTCTTATAGACGCTCACCAGGGAAATAGAAGTACTAGCAGCATTCTTATAGACTCTCACCAGGTAAATAGTAGTACTAGCAGCATTGTTATAGACTCTCACCAGGGAAATAGAAGTACTAGCAGCATTCTTATAGAATCTCACCAGGGAAATAGTAGTACTAGCAGTATTCTTATAGACTCACAACAGGGAAATAATAGTACTAGCAGTATTCTTATAGACTCTCACCAGGGAAATAGTAATACTAGCAGCATTCCTATAGACTCTCACCAGGAAAATAGTAGTACTAGCAGCATTCTTATAGACTCTCAACAGGGAAATAGTAGTACTAGCAGCATTCTAATAGACTCTCACCAGGGAAATAGTAGTACTAGCAGTATTCTCATAGACACTCACCAGGGAAATAATAGTACTAGCAGTATTCTTATAGACTCTCACCAGGGAAATAGAAGTACTAGCAGCATTCTTATAGACTCTCACCAGGGAAATAGTAGTGCTAGCAGCATTCTTCTAAACACTTACCAGGAAAATAGTAGTACTAGCAGCATTCTTATAGACTCTAACAAGGGAAATAGTAGTACTAGCAGCATTCTTATAGACTCTCAACATGGAAATAGTAGTACTAGCAGTATTCTTATAGACTCACACCAGAGAAATAATAGTACTAGCAGCATTCTTATAGACTCTCACCAGGTAAATAGTAGTACTAGCAGTATTCTTATAGACTCTCACCAGGGAAATAATAGTTCTAGCAGCATTCTTATAGACTCTCACCAGGGAAGTAATAGTACTAGCAGCCTTCTTATAGACTCTCACCAGGGAAATAGTAGTACTAGCAGCATTCTTATAGACTCTAACCAGGGAAATAGAAATACTAGCAGCATTCTTATAGAATCTCACCAGGGAAATAGAAGTACTAGCAGCATTCTTATAGACTCTCACCAGGGAAATAGTAGTACTAGCAGCATTCGTCTAAACACTTACCAGGAAAATAGTAGTACTAGCAGCATTCTTATAGACTCTAACAAGGGAAATAGTAGTACTAGCAGCATTCTTATAGACTCTCAACAGGGAAATAGTAGTACTAGCAGTTTTCTTATAGACTCACATCAGAGAAATAATAGTACTAGCAGCATTCTTATAGACTCTCACCAGGTAAATAGTAGTACTAGCAGTATTCTTATAGACTCTCACCAGGGAAATAATAGTTCTAGCAGCATTCTTATAGACTCTCACCAGGGAAGTAATAGTACTAGCAGCCTTCTTATAGACTCTCACCAGGGAAATAGTAGTACTAGCAGTATTCTTATAGACTCTCACCAGAGAAATATTAATACTAGCAGCATTCTTATAGACTCTCACCAGGGAAATAGAAGTACTAGCAGCATTCTTATAGACTCTCACCAGGTAAATAGTAGTACTAGCAGCATTCTTATAGAATCTCCCCAGTAAAATAGTAGTAATGACAGCATCCTTATAGACTCTCATCAGGGAAATAGTAGTACTAGTAGTATTCTTATAGACTCTCACAAGGGAATTAGTAGTACTAGCAGCATTCTTATAGACGCTCACCAGGGAAATAGTAGTACTAGTAGCATTCTTATAGAATATCACCAGGGAAATATTAGTACTAGCAGCATTCTTATAGACTCTCACCAGGGAAATAGTAGTACTAGCAGCATTCTTATAGACTCTCACCAGGGAAATAGTAGTGCTAGCAGCATTCTTATAGAATCTCACCAGGGAAATAGTAGTACTAGCAGCATTGTTATAGACTCTCACCAGGGAAATAGAAGTAATAGCAGCATTCCTAGAGACTCTCACTAGGAAAATAGTAGTACTAGAAGCATTCTTATAGACTCTCATCAGGGAAATAGTAGTACTAGCAGCATTCTTATAGACTCTCAACAGGGAAATAGTAGTACTAGCAGCATTCTAATAGACTCTCACCAGGGAAATAGTAGTACTAGCAGTATTCTCATAGAATCTCACCAGGGAAATAATAGTACTATCAGTATTCTTATAGACTCTCACCAGGGAAATAATAGAACTAGCAGCATTCTTATAGACTCTCACCAGGGAAATAATAGTACTAGCAGCATTCCAATAGAATCTAACCAGGGAAATAGAAGTACTAGCAGCATTCTTATAGACGCTCACCAGGGAAATAGAAGTACTAGCAGCATTGTTATAGACTATCACCAGGTAAATAGTAGTACTAGCAGCATTCTTATAGACTCTCACCAGGGAAATAGAAGTACTAGCAGCATTCTTATAGAATCTCATCAGGGAAATAGTAGTACTAGCAGCATTCCTATAGACTCTCACCAGGAAAATAGTAGTACTAGCAGCATTCTTATAGACTCTCAACAGGGAAATAGTAGTACTAGCAGCATTCTAATAGACTCTCACCAGGGAAATAGTAGTACTAGCAGTATTCTCATAGACACTCACCAGGGAAATAATAGTACTAGCAGTATTCTTATAGACTCTCACCAGGGAAATAATAGTACTAGCAGCATTCTTATAGACTCTAACCAGGGAAATAGAAGTACTAGCAGCATTCTTATAGAATCTCACCAGGGAAATAGAAGTACTAGCAGCATTCTTCTAAACACTTACCAGGAAAATAGTAGTACTAGCAGCATTCTTATAGACTCTAACAAGGGAAATAGTAGTACTAGCAGCATTCTTATAGACTCTCAACAGGGAAATAGTTGTACTAGCAGTATTCTTATAGACTCACACCAGAGAAATAATAGTACTAGCAGCATTCTTATAGACTCTCACCAGGTAAATAGTAGTACTAGCAGTATTCTTATAGACTCTCACCAGGGAAATAATAGTTCTAGCAGCATTCTTATAGACTCTCACCAGGGAAGTAATAGTACTAGCATCCTTCTTATAGACTCTCACCAGGGAAATAGTAGTACTAGCAGTATTCTTATAGACTCTCACCAGAGAAATATTAATACTAGTAGGATTCTTATAGACTCTCACCAGGGAAATAGAAGTACTAGCAGCATTCTTATAGACTCTCACCAGGTAAATAGTAGTACTAGCAGCATTCTTATAGAATCTCCCAAGTAAAATAGTAGTACTAGCAGCATTCTTATAGACTCTCACCAGGGAAATAATAATACTAGCAGCATTCTTATAGAATCTCCCAAGTAAAATAGTAGTACTAGCAGCATTCTTATAGACTCTCACCAGGGAAATAATAGTTCTAGCAGCATTCTTATAGACTCTCACCAGGGAAGTAATAGTACTAGCAGCCTTCTTATAGACTCTCACCAGGGAAATAGTAGTACTAGCAGTATTCTTATAGACTCTCACCAGAGATATATTAATACTAGCAGCATTCTTATAGACTCTCACCAGGGAAATAATAATACTAGCAGCATTCTTATAGACTCTCACCAGGTAAATAGTAGTACTAGCAGTATTCTTATAGACTCTCACCAGGGAAATAATAGTTCTAGCAGCATTCTTATAGACTCTCACCAGGGAAGTAATAGTACTAGCATCCTTCTTATAGACTCTCACCAGGGAAATAGTAGTACTAGCAGTATTCTTATAGACTCTCACCAGAGAAATATTAATACTAGTAGGATTCTTATAGACTCTCACCAGGGAAATAGAAGTACTAGCAGCATTCTTATAGACTCTCACCAGGTAAATAGTAGTACTAGCAGCATTCTTATAGAATCTCCCAAGTAAAATAGTAGTACTAGCAGCATTCTTATAGACTCTCACCAGGGAAATAATAATACTAGCAGCATTCTTATAGAATCTCCCAAGTAAAATAGTAGTACTAGCAGCATTCTTATAGACTCTCACCAGGGAAATAATAGTTCTAGCAGCATTCTTATAGACTCTCACCAGGGAAGTAATAGTACTAGCAGCCTTCTTATAGACTCTCACCAGGGAAATAGTAGTACTAGCAGTATTCTTATAGACTCTCACCAGAGATATATTAATACTAGCAGCATTCTTATAGACTCTCACCAGGGAAATAATAATACTAGCAGCATTCTTATAGAATCTCCCAAGTAAAATAGTAGTACTAGCAGTATTCTTATAGACTCTAACAAGGGAAATAGTAGTACTAGCAGCATTCTTATAGACTCTCAACAGGGAAATAGTTGTACTAGCAGTATTCTTATAGACTCACACCAGAGAAATAATAGTACTAGCAGCATTCTTATAGACTCTCACCAGGTAAATAGTAGTACTAGCAGTATTCTTATAGACTCTCACCAGGGAAATAATAGTTCTAGCAGCATTCTTATAGACTCTCACCAGGGAAGTAATAGTACTTGCAGCCTTCTTATAGACTTTCACCAGGGAAATAGTAGTACTAGCAGTATTCTTATAGACTCTCACCAGAGAAATATTAATACTAGAAGCATTCTTATAGACTCTCACCAGGGAAATAGAAGTACTAGCAGCATTCTTATAGACTCTCACCAGGTAAATAGTAGTACTAGCAGCATTCTTATAGAATCTCCCAAGTCAAATAGTAGTACTAGCAGCATTCTTATAGACTCTCACCAGGGAAATAATAATACTAGCAGCATTCTTATAGAATCTCCCAAGTAAAATAGTAGTACTAGCAGCATTCTTATAGACTCTCACCAGAGAAATATTAATACTAGCAGCATTCTTATAGACTCTCACCAGGGAAATAGAAGTACTAGCAGCATTCTTATAGACTCTCACCAGGTAAATAGTAGTACTAGCAGCATTCTTATAGAATCTCCCAAGTAAAATAGTAGTACTAGCAGCATTCTAATAGACTCTCACCAGGGAAATAGTAGTACTAGCAGTATTCTCATAGATTCTCACCAGGGAAATAATAGTACTAGCAGTATTCTTATAGACTCTCACCAGGGAAATAATAGAACTAGCAGCATTCTTATAGACTCTCACCAGGGAAATATTAGTACTAGCAGCATTCTAATAGACTCTAACCAGGGAAATAGAAGTACTAGCAGCATTCTTATAGACTCTCACCAGGGAAATAGAAGTACTAGCAGCATTCTTATAGACTCTCACCAGGGAAATAGTAGTACTAGCAGCATTGTTATAGACTCTCACCAAGGAAATAGAAGTACTAGCAGCATTCTTATAGAATCTCACCAGGGAAATAGTAGTACTAGCAGTATTCTTATAGACTCAGAACAGGGAAATAATAGTACTAGCAGTATTCTTATAGACTCTCACCAGGGAAATAGTAATACTAGCAGCATTCCTATAAACTCTCACCAGGAAAATAGTAGTACTAGCAGCATTCTTATAGACTCTCAACAGGGAAATAGTAGTACTAGCAGCATTCTAATAGACTCTCACCAGGGAAATAGTAGTACTAGCAGTATTCTCATTGACACTCACCAGGGAAATAATAGTACTAGCAGTATTCTTATAGACTCTCACCAGGGAAATAATAGTACTAGCAGCATTCTTATAGACTCTAACCAGGGAAATAGAAGTACTAGCAGCATTCTTATAGAATCTCACCAGGGAAATAGAAGTACTAGCAGCATTCTTATAGACTCTCACCAGGGAAATAGTAGTACTAGCAGCATTCTTCTAAACACTTACCAGGAAAATAGTAGTACTAGCAGCATTCTTATAGACTCTAACAAGGGAAATAGTAGTACTAGCAGCATTCTTATAGACTCTCAACAGGGAAATAGTAGTACTAGCAGTATTCTTATAGACTCCCACCAGAGAAATAATAGTACTAGCAGCCTTCTTATAGACTCTCACCAGGTAAATAGTAGTACTAGCAGTATTCTTATAGACTCTCCCCAGGGAAATAATAGTTCTAGCAGCATTCTTATAGACTCTCACCAGGGAAGTAATAGTACTAGCAGCCTTCTTATAGACTCTCACCAGGGAAATAGTAGTACTAGCAGTATTCTTATAGACTCTCACCAAAGAAATATTAATACTAGCAGCATTCTTATAGACTCTCACCAGGGAAATAGAAGTACTAGCAGCATTCTTATAGACTCTCACCAGGTAAATAGTAGTACTAGCAGCATTCTTATAGAATCTCCCAAGTAAAATAGTAGTACTAGCAGCATTCTTATAGACTCTCACCAGGGAAATAATAATACTAGCAGCATTCTTATAGAATCTCCCAAGTAAAATAGTAGTACCAGCAGCATTCTTATAGTCTCTAACCAGGGAAATAATAATACTAACAGCATTCTTATACACTCTCCCCAGGAAAATAATAGTACTAACAGCATTCTTATACACTCTCCCCAGGTAAATAGTAGTACTAGCAGCATTCTTATAGACTCTCACCAGGGAAATAATAGTACTAGCAGCATTCTTATAGACTCTAAACCAGGGAAATAATAGTACTAGCAGCATTCTTATAGTCTCTCACCAGGGAAATAATAATATTAGCAGCATAATAACCCTCATCCTGGAAAGACAAAGAAGAGGCGCTCTGGTGCAGATAAACCTAAAACAATGTAAGATCTTCCACTATGATGTAAACTAGGTACTCACAAGGGTATTTGCACCTCTTGTGCAATACTGAACAAGCCGAAGCTTCAGAGACGCTCGGCTGACTCACTCTCTCTTGGTCCGCTACTAGCAATGGTCACGCCCCTGTATAAGGTAAGAAGACAAGACACCCTTGGTGCAGATTACCCCGACCAATGTCGGACAAACAACAATTAGCTGAGGATTAGTACTCACAAACGAGTTTGCACAGCCAGTGCAATATCAGGTGGACCGAAACTTTTGAGCCGTTCGGCTGACTCCCATAACCATCAATGCGTTTCGCCACTTCTTGTGGCTTTATCAAGAACTGATAAATCAAGAAGTGGCGAAGCGCGTTGATGGCTATGTACAAGATACAATCAGAAGTCTCCCAAGCCATATTTATCTAAAGGATGAAAGGATTATTAAGGATCCTAAGTGGAACTATTTCCAGCATCAAAATACTCTGCACAGAGTTGAAGATCAATACACCGGACGGATCTACTTTGCTTGGGATCCCTGACGTTGGGTGTGACGTCACTGGCTACACGAGAGCTGTACATACACCTGTGCTATCCTGGGAGTGGACGGAATATACTCAGAGAAGAACAGGTAGGCACTTAGAGTTGTATCAGCCCGGTAGTGCAGTGGACGTACACTGCATGTAGCAAGGATTTAAATTTTTTTATTTTTAGTGATATTTGACGAACTTTTTAGCTTTGAGGCATTCGTAAATTAACTGCCAAAGAGTAGTTCAAGAAATCATTTTGAGCATCAACTTGTTTTACCTATTGGAATATCCAGGACTGGGAATAAGAACATAAGTAATAGCATGCATTGAGTGATATAAGGAGCTAACCACCGATTGTAACAAGATATTGCCTTATTCATTTTAACTTCTGTAGTTCATAGGGACTGACAGTCCCAATAGCAATATTTGTATACACGTACTTTTATATACTTAATTTCTAGTTGCACAATAACCCAGGAGTTTTTATATATTCTGTCTTGTTTATGACCGGTCATATATATGTATGTATTATAATAAATGCTTTATTTTTAAGATACTACATATCTTCATCTATTTTCTGCACTGTTTTTAGTATCTTGTTTTAGCTGATGTACATAGACCATTCATTTTAATAGATACCTTATGTCAGAAATCTTTTTAGTTTTATTCACTTATCCCCATTGCTGTTTAGCGCATATACACATATATTTTATATTTAACCTTGTCCTTTCCCATATCTGTTTATGGGTACAGATTAGTGTATATGCAGGGGTAGGACTTGCGCACCAAAATACCATACTTTTTTTTAACTTAGATACAAGGTAATCACAGAGGTAAAAAGTTTATTAATATAACAGTGTTGGTTATGCGAAGCTGGGTAATGGGTAATAAAGGGATTATCTATCTTTTTTATTAATAAAAAGTCTCGAGTAGACTATCCCTTTAAATGCCCAACAAGTAAAAATTACATTTTGGTTGAAACTACTTGAAAAAGAAGCTAGGTTGTGTGAGTTGTACAGTTTACTAAATGTTGCTTTGTCTATCACAAAAGAACTTGTACGTTGTGCAGGTAAATTCTGTCTGAGCTGAATAATTCCTGAGATGCGTAGCTTTAATTTGTGTTTATCGTACGACTGTTCCATGAATCAGGGCACTCTCGCCTGACCAGGGACCCACCTGAGGTGTCTCTGAGTATTAGGGCTGGGGATGGCGAGAAGAACACTGTGAGATATCTACACACAAAGCAACAATATTATCTTTATTACACAATGTTTAGTTTAGGTTACATTTGTAGCAGAAAGAAACTGTATTCCTAGTGTTAGATATAGGATTTGTTCCAAAGCACAAAATGCGTAAAGCCCCTCTATTGATTTCTAGTACAATGTTCCTTATTCTTTCATTAAAGCTGCAATTAATATGAAACCCAATTTTTTTATTTTATGACTTAGATTTGTATTTTTCAACAACTTTATAATTTACTTCTTTTATCTCATTTTTCTTCATTCTCTTGGAATCTTTTGTTGAAAAGCAGGGACGTATGCTTAGGAGCCAGCCCCTTTCTAGAGCACTATATGGCAGCAGTTTTGCAAGAATGTTAATAAATTGCAAGAGCACTAGAGGGCAGCACTGTTTCCTGCCATAATGTGCTTCCGATGCCTACCTAGGTATTGCTTCTACACAAAATATAATGGGGATGAAGAAAAGTGGATATTAGAAGGAAATGGGAGACTTTTTTAAATGGTTTGTTCTGTCAGAATCACAAAAGAAAATACTTGGGTTTCATTTCCCTTTAAACTGCTGTGCACAACTACAGTGAACTTGCAAACTTAAAGGGGCAGTAAAATCAAAATTAAAGTTTCATGATTCAGATATAGAGCAAGTGATTTAAAACAACTTCCCAGTTTACTTCTATTATCTAATTTGTTTTATTCTCTTAAAGGGACAGTCAACTATAGAATTGTTATTGTTTTAAAAGATAGATAATCCCTTTATTACCCATTCCCCAGTTTTGCACAACCAACACAGTTATATTAATATACTTTTTACCTCTGTGATTACCCTGTATCTAAGCCACTGCAGACTGCTCCTTATCTCAGTTATATAAATATACCTTTTACCTCTGTGATTACCCTGTATCTAGGAACCTTCTTCCAGCCCCCTGATCACATGACTGTGACTGTTTATTATCTACTAGTCCTAAAGCCCGTTCACACGGGCCGTGTGGTTTATTTTTATATTCTCTCTCTCTCTCTGCCCTATCTCTCTCTCTCCCCTCTTTCTCCCCCCTGTCTCTCTCTCTCTCTCTCTCCCCTGTCTCTCTCACTCTCTCCCCCTGTCTCTCTCACTCTCACTCCCCTGTCTCTCTCTCTCTCCCCTGTCTCTCTCTCACTCCCCTGTCTCTCTCTCTCTCCCCTGTCTCTCTCTCACTCCCCTGTCTCTCTCTCTCTCTCTCCCCTGCCTCTCTCTCTCCTCCCCCCTGTCTCTCTCTCTCTCCCCTGTCTGTCTCTCTCTCTCCCCTGTCTCTCTCTCCCCTCTCTCTCTCTCCCCCCTGTCTCTCTCTCTCCCCCCCTGTCTCTCTCTCCCCTGTCTCTCTCTCTCCCCCCCCCCCTGTCTCTCTCTCTCTCCCCTGTCTCTCTCTCTCTCCCCTGTCTCTCTCACTCTCTCCCCTGTCTCCCTCTCCCCTGTCTCTCTCACTCTCTCCCCTGTCTCCCTCTCCCCTGTCTCTCTCACTCTCTCCCCTGTCTCCCTCTCCCCTGTCTCCCTCTCCCCTGTCTCTCTCTCTCACTCTCTCCCCTGTCTCTCTCTCTCCCCTGTCTCTCTCTCTCACTCTCTCCCCTGTCTCTCTCTCTCTCCCCTGTCTCTCTCTCACTCCCCTGTCTCTCTCTCTCTCCCCTGCCTCTCTCTCTCTCTCCTCCCCCCTGTCTCTCTCTCTCTCCCCTGTCTGTCTCTCTCTCTCCCCTGTCTCTCTCTCCCCTCTCTCTCTCTCCCCCCTGTCTCTCTCTCTCCCCCCCTGTCTCTCTCTCTCTCCCCTGTCTCTCTCTCTCCCCCCCTGTCTCTCTCTCTCTCCCCTGTCTCTCTCTCTCTCCCCTGTCTCTCTCACTCTCTCCCCTGTCTCCCTCTCCCCTGTCTCTCTCACTCTCCCCTGTCTCTCTCACTCTCTCCCCTGTCTCCCTCTCCCCTGTCTCCCTCTCCCCTGTCTCCCTCTCCCCTCTCTCGCCTGTCTCTCTCTCTCCCCTGTCTCTCTCTCTCTCTCTCTCTCTCCCCTGTCTCTCTCTCTCTCTCTCTCTCGTGCGATCAGCCCTCTCCACTTGCCGGGTCCTCGCGCTGCTGTCATTCACCCCTGCGCGTGCGATCAGCCCTCTCCTCCTCCACTTGCCGGGTCCTCGCGCTGCTGTCATTCACCCCTGCGCGTGCGATCAGCCCTCTCCTCCTCCACTTGCCGGGTCCTCGCGCTGCTGTCATTCACCCCTGCGCGTGCGATCAGCTGCTGTCTAAGGCCAAGTGTTTGTCTGAACTGCGCATGACGGCTTCAGACAAACTCTTGTCTTTTATAATATAGGATTGTCTTAAATGTAGCATTGTTTTGTGCTAAATCTTAAATAACCCCCTGTGCCTGAACACAGTGTTATCTATATAGCCCACGTGTACTTTCTGTCTCTTTGTGTTGAAAAGAGATTTAAAAAGCATGTGATAAGAGGCGGCCCTCAAAGGCTTAGAAATTAGCATAGGAGCCTACCTATGTTTAGTTTAAACTAAGAATACCAAGAGAAAAAAGCAAATTTGATGATAAAAGTAAATTGGAAAGTCAATTAAAATTAAAAGTCCTATCTGAATAATGAAAGTTTAATTTATACTAGACTGTCCCTTTAATATCCATTACTTGAAGCGTAATAGTTAGTAGGAACTCAGAAGTGTGCATGAGACTTCAGCACTCTATGGCAGCAGTGTTTGCTACTATGTATAACATTGCTAACACTGCTGCTAGATAGCTAGACATGTGCACGCTCCTGAGCTCACCTAAGATTACTCTTTAACAAAGGATACCAAGAGAACTAAGCAAATTGATAATGGATGTAAATTGGAAAGTTGTTTAAAATGTAATTACTATTCAATACATTGGGGAATATTTATCAAGTCGTCAACCGCAAATACGCTGGAATTCTGCAGCATAATTGTGGCGAGCTTGATCCGACCTAGTTATCAAAGCCTACAGACTGGCAAAAGTTAAAATCTGTGACGTAACATACGATCCACCGGTGTCAATCCGACACAGATCGATGTTTACGTCATTACAGATGTTCTGAATACACATTTGGAACTATTTGACACTTTTTAAAAGTTATCAAATAGTTAACCGGTACGCTCGCGGCTATTCCGGCCCAGAGTACCTTCAATCCGCCACCCTGGAGGCCGCGGATGCCATAGGAATCAATGGGAGTCTGAAAGCAGCGAAAGCTTATATTCGATGCTGCCAGATATCCCTTTGATTTAAATGGTAGAAAATCAGTAACGTTTACACCTAACACCCTAACATAAGCCTCGAGTCTAAACACCCCTAATCTGCTGCCCCAACATCGCCGCAACCTAAATAAAGGTATTAACCCCTATCCCGCCGCTCCCGGACCCCGCCTCCACTAAATAAATGTATTAACCCCAAAACCTCTGGCCTCCCACATCACTACCATTAACTAAACCTATTAACCCCTAAACCACCAGCCCCCTACATCGCCATAAACTAAATTAAGCTATTAACCCCTAAACCTAACAACCCGCTAACTTTGTATTAAAATTACAACATCCCTATCTTAAAATAAATGTAAACTTACCTGTAGAATTAAAAGAAAATAATTCTAAACTATTAATTAACCTACCCTATTATACTAAAATTTAAATTAAACTAGCAATTAAATTAACTATATTACATATTAAAAACCCTAACCCTACACAAATTATATAAATCTACTATTAAAAATTACTAACGTACAAAAAAATAAACGCTGAGTTACAAAAAACCCCCCACTAAATTACGAAGATAAAAACCCCACAGTATCAAAAATAAAAACGATTTACACCTAATCTAATAGCCCTAATAGTCAAAATAAAAAAGCCCCCCAAAATAAAAAAACCCTAGCCTACAATAAACTACCAATGGCCCTTAAAATACCTTTTGCAGGGCATTGCCCCCAAAGAAATCAGCTCTTTCACCTGTAAAAAAAATACAAACACCCCCCAACAGTAAAACCCACCACCCAACCAACCAACCCCCCCAAAATAAATAGCCTATCTAAAAAACATAAGCTCCCCATTGCCCTGAAAAGGGCATTTGTATGGGCATTGCCCTTAAAAGGGCATTTAGCTCTTTTCCCTGCCCAGATACTAATCTAAAAATAAAACCCACCAAAAAAAACCTTAAATAAACCTAACACTAACCCCCGACGATCCACTAACAGTTTTGAAGTTCCGCTTGAAGGATCCATCCATCCAGCAAGAAGTATTTATCCGGGCAGCAAGAAGTCTTCATCCAGGTGGCCTCTTCCACCTTCAGCATTCCGACAAAGTCTTCATCCATGCAGCCTCTTCTATCTTCATCCATCTGGCACAGAGCAGGTCCATCCTGAAGACATCCAGCGCGGAGCTCATCTTCAATACGGTCGCCGCCGTAAACTGGAACTTGAATGCAAGTGATGTCATCCAAGATGGTGTCCCTTGCATTCCTATTTGCTGAAAGATTCCAATCAGCCAATAGGATTATAGCTCTTATCCTATTGGCTGATTGGAATAGCCAATAGGATTTTAGCAGCTTTAATCCTATTGGTTGATTGGAACCTTTCCGCCAATAGGAATGCAAGGGACGGCATCTTGGATGATGTCACTTGCATTCAAGTTCCAGTTTATGACTGCGACCATATTGAAGAGGAGCTCCCCACCGGATGTCTCCAGGATGGACCCGCTCCACGTCGGATAGATTAAGTTAGAAGAGGCCGCATAGATGAAGACTTTGCCGGATGGATGAAGATGAAAGAGGCCGCATGGATGAAGACTTCGCCGGATGGATGAAAATGGAAGAGGCCCCCCGGATGAAGACTTTTTGCTGGCTGGATGGATCCTTCAAGCAGAACTTCAAAAACTGTAAGTGGATCATCGGTGGTTAGTGTTTATTTAAGGGGTTTTTGGGTGGGTTTTATTTTTAGAGTAGGGACTGGGCAGGTAAAAGAGCTAAATGCCCATTTAAGGGCAATGCCCATACAAATGCCCTTTTCAGGGCGGCAATGGGGAGCTTAGGTTTTTTAGATAGGCTTTTTATTTGGGGGGGTTGGTTGGTTGGGTAGTGGGTTTTACTGTTGGGGGGTGTTTGTATTTTTTTTTACAGGTGAAAGAGCTGATTTCTTTGGGGGCAATGCCCCACAAAAAGCCCTTTTAAGGGCCATTGGTAGTTTATTGCAGGCTAGGTTTTTTTTTATTTTGGGGGGCTTTTTTATTTTGATAGTAGGGCTATTAGATTAGGTGTAAATCGTTTTTATTTTTGACACTGTGGTTTGTTTGTTTTTCGTAACTTAGTGGGGTTTTTTTTTGTAATTTAGTAATTTTTAAAAGTAGATTTAAATATTTTGTGTAGGGTTAGGGTTTTTTAATATGTAATATAGTTAATTTAATTGCGAGTTTAATGTAATTTTCGTATAATAGTTAGGGTAAATTAATTAATACTTTAGAAGTATTTTCTTTTAATTCTACAGGTACGTTTAAATTGATTTTAAGATAGGGATGTTGTAATTTTAATGTAAAGTTAGCAGGTTTTTAGGTTTAGGGGTTAATAGCTTAATTTAGTTTATGGCGATGTGGGGGGCTGTCGGTTTAAGGGTTAATAGGTTCAGTTAATGGTAGTGATGTTGGAGGACAGAGGTTTAGGGGTTAATACATTTATTTAGTGGCGGCGGGGTCCGGGAGCGGCAGAATAGGGGTTAATAAATTTTATTTAGGTTGCAGCGGTGTTGGGGAGCGGCATGATAGGGGTTAATAACTTTATTAAAGTTGCGGCGGGGTCCAGGAGCGGTGGGATAGGGGTTAATAATAACTATATTAAAGTTGCGGCAGGGTCCGGGAGTGGCAGGATAGGGGTTAAACATTTTAGTATAGTGGCGGCGTTTAGTGACAGGGTATACATAAAGTTGGTAAAAAGCCAAATAGCAGCGAGATTAATGACTGTTAGTTAACAACAATCTGATGCTTATTGACCCGTACTTGGTGCGCTGCTTTTTGCCGGCTTTTTTTTATAAATATGGAGATCGTATTCAGGTCTGCGGCCGCGATGTTAGGTGAGCATATTGGTGTCGGCGAATGCAGAATAGTTGAGGCTTTGATAAATATCCCCCATTGACTTTATTGTCCATTTTGTTCTGTTACCTGTGTAGTCAGGATTATAGCAGTCAGTTCTATGCTGTTACCTTGTGTCAGTCTTGTTCATATCACTGACACTCTGCAGCGTGTACTTCAGTCACTTGTATTCATCTTCAACACATGGCTCCTTCACTAATAGGTTCCTCAGTAAAAACTAACATGGCTCATTCACTAAAAGGTTCTTCAGTAAAAACTAACATGGCTCCTTCACTAACAGGTTCCTCAGTAAAAACTAACATGGCTCCTTCACTAACAGGTTCTTCAGTAAAAACTAACATGGCTCCTTCACTAACAGGTTTGTCAGTAAAAACTAACATGGTTCCCTCACTAACAGGTTCCTCAGTAAAAAACTAACATAGCTCC
This sequence comes from Bombina bombina, assembly GCF_027579735.1. Taxonomy (NCBI): domain Eukaryota; kingdom Metazoa; phylum Chordata; class Amphibia; order Anura; family Bombinatoridae; genus Bombina; species Bombina bombina. The sequence goes on from NC_069508.1 coordinate 15,008,000, forward strand.
TTCACTAACAGGCTCCTCAGTAAAAACTAACATGGCTCCTTCACTAACAGGTTCCTCAGTAAAAACTAACATGGCTCCTTCACTAACAGGTTCCTCAGTAAAAACTAACATGGCTCCTTCACTAACAGGTTCCTCAGTAAAAAAAACTAACATGGCTCCTTCACTAACAGGTTCCTCAGTAAAAACTAACAAGGCTCCTTCACTAACAGGTTCCTCAGTAAAAACTAACATGGCTCCTTTACTAACAGGTTCATCAGTAAAAACTAACATGGCTTCTTCACTAATAGGTTCCTCAGTAAAAACTAACATGGCTCATTCACTAACAGGTTCCTCAGTAAAAACTAACATGGCTCCTTCACTAACAGGTTCATCAGTAAAAACTAACATGGCTTCTTCACTAACAGGTTCTTCAGTAAAAACTAACATGGCTCCTTCACTAACAGGTTCCTCAGTAAAAACTAACATGGCTCATTCACTAATAGGTTCCTCATTAAAAACTAATATGGCTCCTTCACTAACAGGTTCTTCAGTAAAACCTAACATGGCTCCTTCACTAACAGGTTCCTCATTAAAAACTAATATGGCTCCTTCACTAATAGGTTCCTCATTAAAAACTAACATGGCTCCTTCACTAACAGGTTCCACAGTAAAAACTAACATGGCTTCTTCACTAACAGGTTCCTCAGTAAAAACTAACATGGCTCATTCACTAACAGGTTCCTCAGCAAAAACTAACATGGCTCATTCACTAACAGGTTCCTCAGCAAAACCTAACATGGCTCATTCACTAACAGGTTCCTCAGCAAAAACTAACATGGCTCCTTCACTAACAGGTTCCTCAGTAAAAACTAACATGGCTCCTTCACTAACAGGTTCCACAGTAAAAACTAACATGGCTTCTTCACTAACAGGTTCCTCAGTAAAAACTAACATGGCTCATTCACTAACAGGTTCCTCAGCAAAAACTAACATGGCTCATTCACTAACAGGTTCCTCAGCAAAACCTAACATGGCTCCTTCACTAACAGGTTCCTCAGCAAAAACTAACATGGCTCCTTCACTAACAGGTTCCTCAGTAAATACTAACATGGCTCATTCACTAACAGGTTCCTCAGCAAAAACTAACATGGCTCCTTCACTAACAGGTTCTTCAGTAAAAACTAACATGGCTCCTTCACTAACAGGTTCCTCATTAAAAACTAACATGGCTCCTTCACTAATAGGTTCCTAATTAAAAACTAACATGGCTCCTTCACTAACAGGTTCTTCAGTAAAAACTAACATGGCTCCTTCACTAACAGGTTCCTCAGTAAAAACTAACATGGCTCCTTCACTAACAGGTTCTTCAGTAAAAACTAACATGGCTCCTTCACTAACAGGTTCCTCAGTAAAAACTAACATGGCTCCTTCACTAACAGGTTCCTCAGTAAAAACTAACATGGCTCCTTCACTAACAGGTTCCTCAGTAAAAACTAACATGGCTCCTTCACTAACAGGTTCTTCAGTAAAAACTAACATGGCTCCTTCACTAACAGGTTCCTCAGTAAAAACTAACATGGCTCCCTCACTAACAGGTTCCTCAGTAAAAACTAACATGGCTCCTTCACTAACAGGTTCCTCAGTAAAAACTAACGTGGATTCTAGAGATGTCAAAGAGACCCAGACACACCCAGAGGGTGTGATCAGATGCTTATAAAGCTGCAGAACTTCTAACATGTAATGATGAGACAGTGTTAGTGAACAGATACAGTAAAAGCCGCATTAATCTCAACACCTTTAAAGGAAAATAAAGCCAAAATTAAGCTTTTCTGATTCAGATAGAGCAGCAGTTTTAAGATAATTATTAATTTACTTATCAAATGTTGCACAATATTTTTATATTCACACTGTCTAAAGCACCAACTCCTACTACGCATGTGCAAGAGGTCAGTGTATTTGTATACTAGTCTGTGATTGGCTGTTGTCACATGATGCAAGGGGCCAGCTAATGGGGGGAAAATAAATTTGTCAGAAATAAATCTGCTTATTTAAAATTTAGAGTAAGATGCTATTGTATTGTCTTTTTGTTATGTATTTGTTTATTATGTAATTATTCAGTATTTTACCAAAGGACAGGCTGGTGAAATGCGCTCCCATCCACTGACTGTATCTAATATATAATATCAAAGCAAATAAATAGGAATACAAAAATCTTTATTTATTAACAATTTTCATATTGTTGTGATTTCCAAAAATAGGTGACTCTCTGCTGCTTGTATTGGCTGTACACAGTTACAGGATAACATTATCCACATAATGAGGTCCATTTATCAAGCTCCAAATGGAGCTAGAGGGCCCGTGTTTCTGGCGAGTCATCAGGCTCGCCAGAAATGCAAGTTATGGAGCAGTGGTCTAAAGACCGCTGCTCCATAACCTGTCTGCCTGCTCTGATGAGGAGGACAGAGATCACCACAATTCAACCCGATCGAGTACGGCCTCGATTCAGCAGGGAGCTGCTGGTGCAATGCTGAATACGGAGAGCGTATTGCTCTCCGCATTCAGCGAGGTCTGGCGGACCTGATCTGAACTGTCGGATCAGGTCCGACAGACCTTTAATAAATAGGCCTCAAAGTCTGAGTTTAACCTCTTTATTAACAAATATTTATATATAAAATCTTGTGAATCAAATAAAATCATTACTGGAAATCATCAGCTGTTTGTTTTTTTGTTTATTTAATTATAAAAATAAAGATGTGAAAATTGATTTTCTGGATTAAAATGATTTTTTTCAGTATAATGACAAAAACTAGCCCTAAATATTTGCCCAGCAATTTATCATCAGAATATAAACACATAAATAACATCTCACAAGTTAAAACTGTGGTTTGTCTCAATATGATAAAGACACATCAGAGGAAAATCAATAAGGCTAAAGATTTGTAATTCCTACACACATTTCTCCGGAGAGCAGTTGGAGGGACAGGTTGAAAGCCGGAATTGAAATCCCTAAATGCTTTTTGGATGAAAAATTATCTGTGTGTGCAAAGCGCCATTATGTACAAGTTGTCTTACTACAACCAGAGCAAGTGCACATCTTATATGTTCCTGCAGTTGTAAAACCATTTCAATTAACTTCATTAGAGATTTCTTTATACAAATAGAATCACAACTACCTGAAAGATTTTAACTTTTTTTTAAATTTATTTGAAGAGTTATAGAGGCATATTTATCAAGCATGTTTATGTGTGTATGTTTCTGTGTATGTGCAAGTTGCGTATGTGTATATACAGTATGTGCATTTTTATGTGTGTGTGTTTCTGTGTATGTGGGTGTGTGTATATACAGTATGTGCATTTTTATGTGTGTGTGTTTCTGTGTATGTGCGCATATATGTATATACAGTATGTTCATTTTTATGTGTGTGTGTTTCTGTGTATGTGGGTGTGTGTATATACAGTCAATATATAGTAGTAGTGGTATTCTAGCGCTAAGAGTGCCCTAAGCTGTGACCAAAAAATGGGGTCTAACCTACCCCAGAAGAAAGGGTTTACTGAGACAAAGGAATCAGTCCAGCGCCAAAAAAGGCCAAGGGACAAATATACAAAACTGTCAATACTTTAAAATGTAAATTTATTACAATCAAATACAGCGATATACAGTAAAATAGGAGTAAAAACAAATCAATGGCAATTGATGCCGAGCATATATTTAAAAAATGCAATAAAAGAAAATCAGTTTAAAACAATAAAATTGCTAGCAAAATCAAAATCAAGAAATCGATATCAGCCTAACAAACTGGTTATCAACATAGAAGTCTTGGGTACGTATTGGGTAAACCAAGCTATCTAAGCATACAGAGCGTAAGAGGCTGTGGGTTGTGGTTGTCTGTTATGGATCCATAGTGTGGTGTGCACCGTGGTAAAATAAGGGAGATTCGTGTAGCGTGATGTGTAGCGTGATGTGAATGATCCAATGAAAGATCAGACCTGGGTGTGGATGCTTACAAATTACAACAACAATAAAAACAAAAATACAAAAATACAATGTGGCAAGTTACAACACAATAGAAATTTGTATAATGATGAAAAAAACATATAATTATGAAAAAAACATCATGAAAATACCACAAAAAATGGTGCTGAGTGGAGACTAAGACTCCAATACAAAAAGGTAGTGATCGATCCTGAAAACAAGTGAAAAGTGAAAAGTCAATCAAAAAAGGCAAATAAACAGTCAATTAGAAGATCAGAAGAAATTCAGAAAAAAATTCCGAAAATTTTTTTTTTTCAACAAAGGATGGTGGAGAACAAAGTTGATGTAAAAAACAGTACAAAAATTTTCCAAAATCCAAAAATTTTTTTTAAAAAATTCCGAAAGTTCAAAACAATGAATAAAAAAGGTAAAAAAAGGGGGGTAGCAGAAGAATTAGTTCAATAAAAATGTGGCCAATCCAAATAAAGGCACAGTGGTGTGCTAAAAAACAAAGTCAAACCACGACAAAGTGGAGTGAGGAAATAGGAATGTAGAAATTGTGAAAAAATGTAAAAATGTAAAAATATATAAAGGTGTGACAGGATAAATTCCAAGGATCCCAAAAAACTTTAGGCAATCAGCGGCTCTTAATGTCGTCCCTAGTAGATACCTGTAACCCATGTGTATATACAGTGTGTGCATTTTTATGTGTGTGTGTTTCTGTGTATGTGGGTGTGTGTATATACAGTATGTGCATTTTTATGTGTGTGTGTTTCTGTGTATGTGCGCATATGTGTATATACAGTATGTGCATTTTTATGTGTGTGTGTTTCTGTGTATGTGCGTGTATGTGTATATACAGTGTGTGCATTTTTATGGGTGTGTGTTTCTGTGTATGTGGGTGTGTGTATATACAGTGTGTGCATTTTTATGTGTGTGTGTTTCTGTGTATGTGGGTGTGTGTATATACAGTGTGTGCATTTTTATGTGTGTGTGTTTCTGTGTATGTGCGCGTATGTGTATATACAGTATGTGCATGTTTATGTGTGTGTGTTTATGTGTATGTGCGCATATGTGTATATACAGTATGTGCATTTTTATGTGTGTGTGTTTCTGTGTATGTGCGCGTATATGTATATACAGTATGTGCATTTTTATGTGTGTGTGTTTCTGTGTATGTGGCGTATGTGTATATACAGTATGTGCATGTTTATGTGTCTGTGTTTCTGTGTATGTGGGTGTGTGTATATACAGTATGTGCATGTGTATGTGTGTGTTTGTTTCTGTGTATGTGGGCGTATGTGTATATACAGTATGTGCATGTTTATGTGTCTGTGTTTCTGTGTATGTGGGTGTGTGTATATACAGTATGTGCATGTTTATGTGTGTCTGTGTTTTTATGAGTATATGGACGTATGTGTATATACAGTATGTGCATGTTTATGTGTGTGTGTTTATGTGTGTGTGCAAGTGGGTGTATGTGTATATACAGTACTGTATGTGCATGTTTATGTGTGTGTGTTTCTGTGTATGTTGGTGTGTGTATATACAGTATGTGCATGTTTATGTGTGTGTGTTTATGTGTATGTGCAAGTGGGTGTATGTGTATATACAGTATGTGCATGTTTATGTGTGTGTGTTTATGTGTATGTGCAAGTGGGTGTATGTGTATATACAGTATGTGCATGTTTACGTGTGTGTGTTTATGTGTATGCGCATGTGGGGCGTGTGTGTATACAGCATGTGAATGTTTAGGTCTGTGTGTGTTTCTGTGTATGTGCATGTGGGCGTATGTGTATATACAGTATGTTCATGTTTATGTGTGTGTGTTTCTGTGTATGTGAGCTTGTGTGTATATATGTGCATGTTTGTGTGTGTGTGTTCCTGTGTATGTGAGCTTGTGTGTATATATGTGCATGTTTGGGTGTTTATGTGTATGTGTACTTGTGTGTATATATGTGCATGTTTCGGTGTGTTTCTGTGTATGTGAGCTTGTGTGTATATATGTGTATGTTTGTGTGTATATATGTGCATGTTTCTGTGTGTGTGTGTTTCTGTGTATGTGAGCTTGTATGTATATATGTGCATGTTTCTGTGTTTCTGTGTATGCGAGCTTGTGTGTATATATGTGTATGTTTGTGTGTTTCTGTGTATGTGAGCTTGTGTGTATATATGTGCATGTTTGTGTGTGTGTGTTTCTGTGTATGTGAGCTTGTGTGTATATATGTGTATGTTTGTGTGTTTATGTGTATGTATGCTTGTGTGTATATATGTGCATGTTTGTGTGTGTGTGTTTCTGTGTATGTGAGCTTGTGTGTATGTATGTGCATGTTTCTGTGTTTCTGTGTATGTGAGCTTGTGTGTATATATGTTTATGTTTGCATGTTTCTGTGTATGTGTGCTTGTGCGTATATATGTGCATGTCTGTGCATGTGTGTTTCTGTGTATGTGAGCTTGTGTGTATGTATGTGCATGTTTCTGTGTTTCTGTGTATGTGAGCTTGTGTGTATATATGTGTATGTTTGTGTGTTTCTGTGTATGTATGATTGTGTTTATATATATGCATGTTTGTGTGTGTGTGTGTGTGTGTGTGTGTTTCTGTGTATGTGAGCTTGTGTGTATATATGTGTATGTTTGTGTGTTTATGTGTATGTATGATTGTGTGTATATATGTGCATGCTTGTGAGTGTGTGTGTGTTTCTGTGTATGTGCGCTTGTGTGTATATATGTGCATGTTTGTGTGTTTATGTGTATTTATGATTGTGTGTATATATGTGCATGCTTGTGAGTGTGTGTGTGTTTCTGTGTATGTGAGCTTGTGTGTATATATGTGCATGTTTGTGTGTGTGTGTTCCTGTGTATGTGAGCTTGTGTTTATATATGTGTATGTTTGTGTGTTTATGTGTATGTATGATTGTGTGCATATATGTGCATGCTTGTGAGTGTGTGTGTTTCTGTGTATGTGAGATTGTGTGTATATATGTGCATGTTTGTGTGTGTGTGTGTGTGTGTGTGTTTCTGTGTATGTGAGCTTGTGTGTATATATGTGTATGTTTGTGTGTTTATGTGAATGTATGATTGTGTGTATATATGTGCATGCTTGTGAGTGTGTGTGTGTTTCAGTGTATGTGAGCTTATGTGTATGTATGTGCATGTTTGTGTGTTTCTGTGTATGTGAGCTTGTGTGTATATATGTGTATGTTTGTGTGTGTTTCTGTGTATGTGAAAGTAGGTGTATGTGTATATACAGTATGTGCATGTTTATGTGTGTGTGTTTATGTGTATGTGCAAGTGGGTGTATGTGTATATACAGTATGTGCATGTTTATGTGTGTGTGTTTATGTGTATGTGCAAGTGGGTGTATGTGTATATACAGTATGTGCATGTTTACGTGTGTGTGTTTATGTGTATGCGCATGTGGGGCGTGTGTGTATACAGCATGTGAATGTTTAGGTCTGTGTGTGTTTCTGTGTATGTGCATGTGGGCGTATGTGTATATACAGTATGTGCATGTTTATGTGTGTGTGTTTCTGTGTATGTGAGCTTGTGTGTATATATGTGCATGTTTGTGTGTGTGTGTGTTCCTGTGTATGTGAGCTTGTGTGTATATATGTGCATGTTTGTGTGTTTATGTGTATGTGTCCTTGTGTGTATATATGTGCATGTTTCTGTGTGTTTCTGTGTATGTGAGCTTGTGTGTATATACAGTATGTGCATGTTTCTGTGTTTCTGTGTATGTGTGCTTGTGTGTATATATATGCATGTTTGTGTGTGATTCTATGTGAGGGCGTGCGTGAAAATGATTGTCACATCCCTCTGTATTATATTATTGCACACAGTATACGTCACATCCCTCTGTATTATATTATTGCACACAGTATACGTCACATCCCTTTGTATTATATTATTGCACACAGTATACGTCACATCCCTTTGTATTATATTATTGCACACAGTATACGTCACATCTCTCTGTATTATATTATTGCACACAGTATACGTCACATCCCTCTGTATTATATTATTGCACACAGTATACGTCATATCCGTCTGTATTATATTATTGCACACAGTATACGTCACATCCCTCTGTATTATATTATTGCACACAGTATACGTCACATCCCTCTGTATTATATTATTGCACACAGTAGACGTCACATCCCTCTGTATTATATTATTGCACACAGTATACGTCACATCCTTCTGTATTATATTATTGCACACAGTATACGTCACATCCTTCTGTATTATATTATTGCACACAGTATACGTCACATCCTTCTGTATTATATTATTGCAAACAGTATACGTCACATCCCTCTGTATTATATTATTGCACACAGTATACGTCACATCCCTCTGTATTATATTATTGCACACAGTATACGTCACATTGCTTTGTATTATATTATTGCACACAGTATACGTCACATCCCTCTGTATTATATTATTGCACACAGTATACGTCACATCCCTCTGTATTATATTATTGCACACAGTATACATCACATCCCTCTGTATTATATTATTGCACACAGTATACGTCACACCTTCTGTATTATATTATTGCACACAGTATACGTCACATTGCTCTGTATTATATTATTGAACACAGTATACGTCACATCCCTCTGTATTATATTATTGCACACAGTATACGTCACATCCCTCTGTATTATATTATTGCACACAGTATACGTCACATCCCTCTGTATTATATTATTGCACACAGTATACGTCACATCCCTCTGTATTATATTATTGCACACAGTATACGTCACATCCCTCTGTATTATATTATTGCACACAGTATACGTCACATCCCTCTGTATTATATTATTGCACACAGTATACGTCACAACCCTCTGTATTATTTTATTGCACACAGTATACATCACATCCCTCTGTATAATATTATTGCACACAGTAGACGTCACATCCCTCTGTATTATATTATTGCACACAGTATACGTCACATCCCTCTGTATTATATTATTGCACACAGTATACGTTGCATTGCTCTGTATTATATTATTGCACACAGTATATGTCACATCCTTCTGTATTATATTATTGCACACAGTATACGTCACATTCCTCTGTATTATATTATTGCACACAGTATACGTCACATTGCTTTGTATTATATTATTGCACACAGTATACGTCACATTCCTCTGTATTATATTATTGCACACAGTATACGTCACATTGCTCTGTATTATATTATTGCACACAGTATACGTCACATCCTTCTGTATTATATTATTGCACACAGTATACGTCACATCCTTCTGTATTATATTATTGCACACAGTATACGTCACATCCTTCTGTATTATATTATTGCACACAGTATACGTCACATCCCTCTGTATTATATTATTGCACACATTATACGTCACATTGCTCTGTATTATATTATTGCACACAGTATACGTCACATTGCTCTGTATTATATTATTGCACACAGTATACGTCACATTGCTCTGTATTATATTATTGCACACAGTATACGTCACATCCCTCTGTATTATATTATTGCACACAGTATACGTCACAACCCTCTGTATTATATTATTGCACACAGTATACGTCACATCCCTCTGTATTATATTATTGCACACAGTATACGTCACATGCTTCTGTATTATATTATTGCACACAGTATATGTCACATCCCTCTGTATTATATTATTGCACACAGTATACGTCACATCCCTCTGTATTATATTATTGCACACAGTAGACGTCACATTCCTCTGTATTATATTATTGCACACAGTATACGTCACATCCTTCTGTATTATATTATTGCACACAGTATACGTCACATCCTTCTGTATTATATTATTGCACACAGTATACGTCACATCCTTCTGTATTATATTATTGCACACAGTATACGTCACATCCCCCTGTATTATATTATTGCACACAGTATACGTCATATCCCTCTGTATTATATTATTGCACACAGTATACGTCACAACCCTCTGTATTATATTATTGCACACAGTATACGTCATATCTCTCTGTATTATATTATTGCACACAGTATACGTCACAACCCTCTGTATTATATTATTGCACACAGAATACGTCATATCCCTCTGTATTATATTATTGCACACAGTATACGTCACATCCCCCTGTATTATATTATTGCACACAGTATACGTCATATCCCTCTGTATTATATTATTGCACACAGTATACGTCACAACCCTCTGTATTATATTATTGCACACAGTATACGTCACATCCCTCTGTATTATATTATTGCACACAGTATACGTCACAACCCTCTGTATTATATTATTGCACACAGTATACGTCACATTGCTCTGTATTATATTATTGCACACAGTATACGTCACATCCCTCTGTATTATATTATTGCACACAGTATACGTCACAACCCTCTGTATTATATTATTGCACACAGTATACGTCACATCCTTCTGTATTATATTATTGCACACAGTATACGTCACATTGCTCTGTATTATATTATTGCACACAGTATACGTCACATTCCTCTGTATTATATTATTGCACACAGTATACGTCACATCCCTCTGTATTATATTATTGCACACAGTATACGTCACATCCCTCTGTATTATATTATTGCACACAGTATACGTCACATCCCTCTGTATTATATTATTGCACACAGTATACGTCACATTGCTCTGTATTATATTATTGCACACAGTATACGTCACATGCTTCTGTATTATATTATTGCACACAGTATACGTCACATTGCTCTGTATTATATTATTGCACACAGTATACGTCACATCCCTCTGTATTATATTATTGCACACAGTATACGTCACATGCTTCTGTATTATATTATTGCACACAGTATATGTCACATCCTTCTGTATTATATTATTGCACACAGTATACGTCACATTGCTCTGTATTATATTATTGCACACAGTATACGTCACATGCTTCTGTATAATATTATTGCACACAGTATACGTCACATGCTTCTGTATTATATTTTTGCACACAGTATACGTCACATCCCTCTGTATTATATTATTGCACACAGTATACGTCACATGCTTCTGTATTATATTATTGCACACAGTATATGTCACATCCTTCTGTATTATATTATTGCACACAGTATACGTCATATTGCTCTGTATTATTTTATTGCACACAGTATACGTCACATCCCTCTGTATTATATTATTGCACACAGTAGACGTCACATCCCTCTGTATTATATTATTGCACACAGTATACGTCACATCCCTCTGTATTATATTATTGCACACAGTATACGTCACATCCTTCTGTATTATATTATGGCACACCGTATATGTCACATTGCTCTGTATAATATTATTGCACACAGTATACGTCACATCCTTCTGCATAACATTATTGCACACAATATACGTCACATTGCTCTGTATAATATTATTGCACACAGTATACGTCACATTGCTCTGTATTATATTATTGCACACAGTATACGTCACATCCCTCTGTATTATATTATTGCACACAGTATACGTCACATCCCCCTGTATTATATTATTGTACACAGTATACGTCACAACCCTCTGTATTATATTATTGCACACAGTATACGTCACATCCCTCTGTATTATATTATTGCACACAGTATACGTCACATTGCTCTGTATTATATTATTGCACACAGTATACATCACATCCTTCTGTATTATATTATTGCACACAGTATACATCACATCCCTCTGTATTATATTATTGCACACAGTATACGTCACATTGCTCTGTATTATATTATTGCACACAGTATACATCACATCCTTCTGTATTATATTATTGCACACAATATACATCACATTGCTCTGTATTATATTATTGCACACAATATACATCACATTGCTTTGTATTATATTATTGCACACAGTATACATCACATTCCTCTGTATTATATTATTGCACACAGTATACGTCACATCCCTCTGTATTATATTATTGCACACAGTATACGTCACATTGCTTTGTATTATATTATTGCACACAGTATACGTCACATTGCTATGTATTATATTATTGCACACAGTATACGTCACATGGCTCTGTATTATATTATTGCACACAGTATACATCACATTGCTCTGTATAATATTATTGCACACAGTATACGTCACATTGCTCTGTATTATATTATTGCACACAGTATACGTCACATTGCTCTGTATTATATTATTGCACACAGTATACGTTGCATTGCTCTGTATTATATTATTGCACACAGTATACGTCACATCCCTCTGTATTAGGGTGACTTCCAAATGTATTATATTGCATATAGTATACATCACAACCCTCTGCATTAGGGTGACTTCCCTCTGTATTATAGAATTGCACACAGAATACATCACACCCCTCTGTATTAGGGTGACTTCCATGTTTATTATATTTTTGCAAATAGTATACATTGCACCCCTTTGTATTAGGGTGACTTTCCTCTGCATTATATTTGTGCACACAGTATACATCACACCGCTCTGTATTAAGATGAAGTCTCTCTGTATTATGTGATTGCTCACATAATACAACACAGCCCTCTGTATTAGGGTAAAGTCTCTCTGTATTATGTGATTGCACACAGAATTCAACACACCCCTCTGTATTAAGATGAAGTCTCTCTGTATTATGTGATTGCACACAGAATTCAACACAACCCTCTGTATTAGGGTGAAGTCTCTCTGTATTATGTGATTGCACACAGAATTCAACATACCCCTCTGTATTAGGGTAAAGTCTCTCTGTATTATGTGATTGCACATAGAATAGAAAACACCCCTCTGTATTAGGGTGAAGTCTCTCTGTATTATATGATTGCACATAGAATACAACACAGCCCTCTGTATTAGGGTGAAGTCTCTCTGTATTATATGATTGCACATAGAATACAACACAGCCCTCTGTATTAGGGTGAAGTCTCTCTGTATTATGTGATTGCACACAGAATACAACACACCCCTCTGTATTAGGGTGAAGTCTCTCTGTATTATGTGATTGCACACAGAATACAACACACCCCTCTGTATTAGGGTGAAGTCTCTCTGTATTATGTGATTGCACACAGAATACAACACACCCCTCTGTATTAGGGTGAAGTCTCTCTGTATTATGTGGTTGCACATAGAATTCAACACAGCCCTCTTTATTAGGGTGAAGTCTCTCTGTATTATGTGATTGCACATAGAATACAACACAGCCCTCTGTATTAGGGTGAAGTCTCTCTGTATTATTTGATTGCACATAGAATACAACACAGCCCTCTGTATTAGGGTGAAGTCTCTCTGTATTATGTGATTGCACACAGAATACAACACAGCCCTCTGTATTAGGGTGAAGTCTCTCTGTATTATGTGATTGCACATAGAATACAACACAGCCCTCTGTATTAGGGTGAAGTCTCTCTGTATTATGTGATTGCACATAGAATACAACACAGCCCTCTGTATTAGGGTGAAGTCTCTCTGTATTATGTGATTGCACACAGAATACAACACACCCCTCTGTATTAGGGTGACTATGTCTCATAATGTGCAGTCTATTGAGAAGACAGCAGATTTATCTACAAGGAACTTTTTCACATTCAAATGTTCTGTTTTATCCGTCAGTAACACAAATTGTAACTTTTATCAGAGGATACAAAAATGTCAGAAATGGCAATGTGAGATTTGTAACTTTTCCTGGGAATGATTTTCCAGAGGGGGACAGGCGTGTGAAATACATTACACACAAACATCCTCACTTTCTATCATTCATTTCAAACTGTAATTGTTAATATGAGATATTTGGGGAAGGGGGTATATGTACTTGTCCTGAGAGGGTATTAATAAACAGGTGGCTAGTTGTGTCTGGGACTGATTAAAGGAATAGGCATCTATTTATCAAAGCGTCTACTTTCTTGCATTCAACGGCACCAATACGCTCGCCTAAGATCGCCTAACATCGCTGCCGCGGACCTGAATACGTTCTCCAAAATTACCAAAAAAGCAGTCAAAAAGCCGTGCACCAAGTACGAGGCGATGAGCAGTGGACTGTTGTTAACTGACAGTCATCGATCTCGGTGCTCTTCGGCTTTTTCACAGCTTTCTTGGTACCCTGTCACTAAACACCCACACTATACTATACTGTTTACCCCCTATACCACCACTCCCGGACCCCACCGCAACTCTAATAAATGTATTAACTCCTAAACCACCGCTCCCGGAGCCCACCGCCACCTACATTATACATATTAACCCCTAATCTTCCGCCCCCTATACCGCCGCCACCTACATAAAGTTATTAACCCCTATCCTGCCGCTCCCGGACCCCACCGCAACTAAATAAAGTGTTTAACCCCTAAACCGCCACTCCCGGAGCCCACCGCCACCTACATTATATTAACCCCTAATCTGCCCCCCCTACACCGCTGCCACCTACATTATATTTATCAAGCCCTAATCTGCCCCCCCTACACCACCGCCACTATATTAAATGCATTAACCCCTAAACCTAAGTCTAACACTAACCCTAACACCCCCTAACTTAAATATAATTTAAATAAATCTAAATAAATTATTCCTATTTAAAACTAAATACCTATAAAATAAACCCTAAGGTAGCTACAATATAATTAATAGTTACATTGTAGCTATTTTAGGATTTATTTTTAATTTACAGGCAACTTTGTATTTATTTTAACTAGGTACAATAGTTATTAAATAGTTATTAACTATTTAATAACTACCTAGTTAAAATAAATACAAAAGTACCTGTAAAATAAAACATAACCTAAGTTACAATTACACCTAACACTACACTATTATTAAATTAATTACCTACATTAACTACAATTAACTGCAATTAAATAAAATTAAATAAAATTATCTAAAGTACAAAAAAAACCACAAAATTACAGAAAATAATAAAATAATTACAAGATTTTTAAACTAATTACACCTAATCTAATCCCCCTAACAAAATAAAAAGCCCCCCAAAATAAAAAAAAGCCCTACCCTACACTAAATTACAAATAGCCCTTAAAAGGGCTTTTTGCGGGGCATTGCCCCAAAGTAATCAGCTTTTTTACCTTAAAAAAAGTACAATACCCCCCAAACATTAAAACCCACCACCCACACACCCAACCCTACTCTAAAACCCACCCAATACCCCCTTAATAAAACCTAACACTAACCCCTTGAAGATCACCCTACCTTGAGAAGTCTTCACCCAAACGGGCCGAAGTCCTCAACGAAGCCGGGCGAAGTGGTCTTCCAGACGGGCAAAAGTTTTCATCCAAGCCGGGCAGAAGAGGTCCTCCAGACGGGCAGAAGTCTTCATCCAGACGGCATCTTCTATCTTCATCCATCCGGCGCGGTGCGTCTCCACCTTCAAGACATCCGACGCGGAGCATCCTCTTCCATCAACGTTGACTGTAGAATGAAGGTTCCTTTAAATGACGTCATCCAAGATGGCGTCCCTTCAATTCGATTGGCTGATAGAATTCTATCAGCCAATCGGAATTAAGGTAGGAAAAATCCTATTGGTTGATGCAATCAGCCAATAGGATTGAAGTTCAATCCTATTGGCTGTTTAAATCAGCCAATAGAATGCAAGCTCAATCCTATTGGCTGATTGGATCAACCAATAGGATTGAACTTCAATCCTATTGGCTGATTGCATCAACCAATAGGATTTCTCCTACCTTAATTCCGATTGGCTGATAGAATTCTATCAGCCAATCGGAATTGAAGGGACGCCATCTTGGATGATGTCATTTAAAGGAACCTTCATTCTACAGTCGACGTCGATGGAAGAGGATGCTCCGCGTCGGATGTCTTGAAGATGGAGCCGCTCCGCACCGGATGGATAAAGATAGAAGATGCCGTCTGGATGAAGACTTCTGCCCATCTGTAGGACCTCTTCTGCCCAGCTTGGATGAAGACTTCTGCCCGTCTGGAGGACCCCTTCGCCCGGCTTCGTTGAGGACTTCGGCCCGGTTGGGTGAAGACGTCTTAAGGTAAGGTGATCTTCAAGGGGTTAGTGTTAAGTTTTATTAAGGGGGTATTGGGTGGGTTTTAGAGTAGGGTTGGGTGTGTGGGTGGTGGGTTTTAATGTTAGGGGGGTATTGTACTTTTCAGGTAAAAGAGCTGATTACTTTGGGGCAATGCCCCGCAAAAAGCCCTTTTAAGGACTATTTGTAATTTAGTGTAGGGTAGGACTTTTTTTTATTTTGGGGGGCTTTTTTATTTTGTTATGAGATTAGATTAGGTGTAATTAGTTTAAAAATCTTGTAATTATTTTATTATTTTCTGTATTTTAGTGGGGTTTTTTTGTACTTTAGATAATTTTATTTAATTTTAGTTAATTGTAGTTAATTGTAGTTAATGTAGGTAATAAATTTAATTATAGTGTAGTGTTAGGTGTAATTGTAACTTAGGTTATGTTTTATTTTACAGGTACTTTTGTATTTATTTTAACTAGGAAGTTATTAAATAGTTAATAACTATTTAATAACTATTGTACCTAGTTAAAATAAATACAAACTTGCCTGTAAAATAAAACTAAACCCTAAGAGAGATACAATGTAACTATTAGTTATATTGTAGCTATCTTAGGGTTTATTTTACAGGTAAGTATGCATTTAGTTTTAAATAGGAATAATTTATTTTGATTTATTTAAATTATATTTAAGTTAGGGGGTGTTAGTTTTAGACTTAGGTTTAGGGGTTAATACATTTAATATAGTGGCGGCAGTGTAGGGGGGCAGATTAGGGGTTAATAAATATTATGTAGGTGGCGGCAGTGTAGGGGGGCAGATTAGGGGTTAATAAATATAATGTAGGTGGCGGCGGTGTAGGGGGGCAGATTAGGGGTTAATAAATATTATGTAGGTGTTGGTGGGCTCCGGGAGCGGCAGTTTAGGGGTTAAACACTTTATTTAGTTGCGGCAGGGTCCGGGAGCGGCGGTTTAGGGGTTAATAAGTATAATGTAGGTGGCGGCGATGTCGGGCGGCAGATTAGGGGTTAATAAGTATAGGAATCAATGGGATATCGGGCAGCAGCGAACATAAGCTCTCACTGCTTTCCGACTCCCATTGATTCCTATGGCATCGGATTGAAAACCATGTACACTGGGCCGGAATAGTGCCGAGCATACCTGGTGGATATTTGATAACTTCCAAAAGTAGTCAGATTGTGCCGAACTTGCGTTCGGAACATCTGTAATGATGTAAGCATCGATCTGTGTCGGACTGAGTCCGGCGGATCGTATGTTACGTCACTAAATTCTACTTTTGCCGGTCTGTAGGGTTTGATAACTAAGGCGAATCAGGCTCGCCACAAATACGCTGCGGAATTCCAGCGTATTTGTGGTTGACGGCTTGATAAATAGATGCCTTAGTCTGATCAAAATTAAACTTTCATGATTCAAATAGAGCAGCAATTTTAAGCAACTTTCTAATTTACTCCTTTTATCAATATTTCTTCATTCTCTTGGTATCTTTATTTGAAAGTTAGCTTAGGAGCTGGCCCATTTTTGGTTCAGCACCTGGGTAGCGCCTGCTAATTGATGGCTACATTTAGACACCAATCATAAAGTGCTACCTAGGTTCTGAACCAAAAATGGGCCAGCTCCTAAGCTAACATTCAAATAAAGATACCAAGAGAATGAAGCAAAATTGATGAAAGGAGTAAATTAGAAAGTTGCTTAAAATTGCTGCTCTATCTGAATCATGAAAGTTTAATTTTGATCAGACTAGTCATTTAAGCGTAGGACAGTTTATCTGCCCTCGGGTGGTATTAATAAACAGGTGGCTAATTGTGCCTGGCACTGATTGATGTCGGACAGTATATCTGCCCTGAGGTGGTATTAATAAACCGGTGGCTAATTGTGCCTGGCACTGATTGATGTCGGACAGTATATCTGCCCTGGGGTGGTATTAATAAACCGGTGGCTAATTGTGCCTGGCACTGATTGATGTCGGACAGTATATCTGCCCTGGGGTGGTATTAATAAACAGGTGGCTAATTGTGCCTGGCACTGATTGGATGTGGGACAGTATATCTGCCCTGGGTGGTATTAATAAACAGGTGGCTAATTGTGCCTGGCACTGATTGATGTCGGACAGTATATCTGCCCTGGGGTGGTATTAATAAACCGGTGGCTAATTGTGCCTGGCACTGATTGATGTCGGACAGTATATCTGCCCTGGGGTGGTATTAATAAACCGGTGGCTAATTGTGCCTGGCACTGATTGATGTCGGACAGTATATCTGCCCTGGGGTGGTATTAATAAACAGGTGGCTAATTGTGCCTGGCACTGATTGGATGTGGGACAGTATATCTGCCCTGGGGTGGTATTAATAAACAGGTGGCTAATTGTGCCTGGCACTGATTGATGTCGGACAGTTTATCTGCCCTGGGGTGGTATTAATAAACCGGTGGCTAATTGCGCCTGGCACTGATTGATGTCGGACAGTATATCTGCCCTGGGGTGGTATTAATAAACCGGTGGCTAATTGTGCCTGGCACTGATTGATGTGGGACAGTATATCTGCCCTGGGGTGGTATTAATAAACCGGTGGCTAATTGTGCCTGGCACTGATTGGATGTGGGACAGTATATCTGCCCTGGGGTGGTATTAATAAACAGGTGGCTAATTGTGCCTGGCACTGATTGATGTCGGACAGTATATTTGCCCTGGGGTGGTATTAATAAACCGGTGGCTAATTGTGCCTGGCACTGATTGGATGTGGGACAGTATATCTGCCCTGGGGTGGTATTAATAAACCGGTGGCTAATTGTGCCTGGCACTGATTGGATGTGGGACAGTATATCTGCCCTGGGGTGGTATTAATAAACAGGTGGCTAATTGTGCCTGGCACTGATTGGATGTGGGACAGTATATCTGCCCTGGGGTGGTATTAATAAACAGGTGGCTAATTGTGCCTGGCACTGATTGATGTCGGACAGTTTATCTGCCCTGGGGTGGTATTAATAAACCGGTGGCTAATTGCGCCTGGCACTGATTGATGTCGGACAGTATATCTGCCCTCGGGTGGTATTAATAAACAGGTGGCTAATTGTGCCTGGCACTGATTGGATGTGGGACAGTATATCTGCCCTGGGGTGGTATTAATAAACAGGTGGCTAATTGTAACACACAAAAAGTGGATAAAGATCCACTGAAAGAATGCCAATAGCACTCTATGCCTAGGCTGGAAGGCGTGCGATCCGGATATAGTTAAAACATAACTTTTATTAAATGTTTGATTAAAATATACACAAACACACAAACATATATTAAAATTACCACTCTGTTAGGTGATTCTATATACGGGTGATGGCTATCAGTTACAAATATGGGCCTCAGATAAGTAATGCCATCACCTATAGAAATATGATATTCTTAATTTAGTAAATTAGGGCACTCCCACTGGCCACATACAATCAGGTAACTAAGGTAGAGGGGGACAGAGCTTGCTTATTAATATTGAAGTTATCAGTCTTAGCCCAGCTCCCTACAATGTAGATGTCCGTTGGTATTGAAATGTGCACAATACCTGACCAAATGTGACAGGTATTGTGCACATTTCAATACCAACGGACATCTACATTGTAGGGAGCTGGGCTAAGACTGATAACTTCAATATTAATAAGCAAGCTCTGTCCCCCTCTACCTTAGTTACCTGATTGTATGTGGCCAGTGGGAGTGCCCTAATTTACTAAATTAAGAATATCATATTTCTATAGGTGATGGCATTACTTATCTGAGGCCCATATTTGTAACTGATAGCCATCACCCGTATATAGAATCACCTAACAGAGTGGTAATTTTAATATATGTTTGTGTGTTTGTGTATATTTTAATCAAACATTTAATAAAAGTTATGTTTTAACTATATCCGGATCGCACGCCTTCCAGCCTAGGCATAGAGTGCTATTGGCATTCTTTCAGTGGATCTTTATCCACTTTTTGTGTGTTATAGTTCAAGTTAATGCTGAGCACCAACCCACACTCTTTACATTGATCTAACCCCACTTGAGGCACAATTGAAACGCAACAAGTAGGACGGGGGGTAACCAACCTAATATTTGTGGGGATTGCCACAGTAGTGCCATTGTAAACCTCCATAGTTTAGAAGGTGGCTAATTGTGCCTGGCACTGATTGATGTCGGACAGTTTATCTGCCCTGGGGTGGTATTAATAAACCGGTGGCTAATTGTGCCTGGCACTGATTGATGTCGGACAGTTTATCTGCCCTGGGGTGGTATTAATAAACCGGTGGCTAATTGCGCCTGGCACTGATTGATGTCGGACAGTATATCTGTCCTGGGGTGGTATTAATAAACAGGTGGCTAATTGTGCCTGGCACTGATTGATGTCGGACAGTATATCTGCCCTGGGGTGGTATTAATAAACAGGTGGCTAATTGTGCCTGGCACTGATTGGATGTGGGACAGTATATCGGTCCTGGGGTGGTATTAATAAACAGGTGGCTAATTGTGCCTGGCACTGATTGGATGTGGGACAGTATATCTGCCCTGGGGTGGTATTAATAAACAGGTGGCTAATTGCGCCTGGCACTGATTGATGTCGGACAGTATATCTGCCCTGGGGTGGTATTAATAAACAGGTGGCTAATTGTGCCTGGCACTGATTGATGTCGGACAGTATATCTGCCCTGGGGTGGTATTAATAAACAGGTGGCTAATTGTGCCTGGCACTGATTGGATGTGGGACAGTATATCTGTCCTGGGGTGGTATTAATAAACAGGTGGCTAATTGTGCCTGGCACTGATTGATGTTGGACAGTATATCTGCCCTGGGGTGGTATTAATAAACAGGTGGCTAATTGTGCCTGGCACTGATTGGATGTGGGACAGTATATCGGTCCTGGGGTGGTATTAATAAACAGGTGGCTAATTGTGCCTGGCACTGATTGATGTCGGACAGTATATCTGTCCTGGGGTGGTATTAATAAACCGGTGGCTAATTGTGCCTGGCACTGATTGATGTCGGACAGTATATCTGTCCTGGGGTGGTATTAATAAACAGGTGGCTAATTGTGCCTGGCACTGATTGATGTCGGACAGTATATCTGTCCTGGGGTGGTATTAATAAACCGGTGGCTAATTGCGCCTGGCACTGATTGATGTCGGACAGTATATCTGCCCTGGGGTGGTATTAATAAACAGGTGGCTAATTGTGCCTGGCACTGATTGGATGTGGGACAGTATATCTGTCCTGGGGTGGTATTAATAAACAGGTGGCTAATTGTGCCTGGCACTGATTGGATGTGGGACAGTATATCTGACCTGGGGTGGTATTAATAAACAGGTGGCTAATTTTGCCTGGCACTGATTGGATGTGGGACAGTATATCTGCCCTGGGGTGGTATTAATAAACAGGTGGCTAATTTTGCCTGGCACTGATTGGATGTGGGACAGTATATCTGCCCTGGGGTAGTATTAATATAAACAGGTGGCTAATTGTGCCTGGCACTGATTGATGTCGGACAGTATATCTGCCCTGGGGTGGTATTAATAAACAGGTGGCTAATTGTGCCTGGCACTGATTGATGTTGGACAGTATATCTGCCCTGGGGTGGTATTAATAAACAGGTGGCTAATTGTGCCTGGCACTGATTGATGTCGGACAGTATATCTGCCCTGTGGTGGTATTAATAAACAGGTGGCTAATTGTGCCTGGCACTGATTGATGTCGGACAGTATATCTGCCCTGGGGTGGTATTAATAAACAGGTGGCTAATTGTGCCTGGCACTGATTGGATGTGGGACAGTATATCTGTCCTGGGGTGGTATTAATAAACAGGTGGCTAATTGTGCCTGGCACTGATTGGATGTGGGACAGTATATCTGCCCTGGGGTGGTATTAATAAACAGGTGGCTAATTTTGCCTGGCACTGATTGGATGTGGGACAGTATATCTGCCCTGGGGTGGTATAAATAAACAGGTGGCTAATTTTGCCTGGCACTGATTGGATGTGGGACAGTATATCTGCCCTGGGGTAGTATTAATATAAACAGGTGGCTAATTGTGCCTGGCACTGATTGATGTCGGACAGTATATCTGCCCTGGGGTGGTATTAATAAACAGGTGGCTAATTGTGCCTGGCACTGATTGATGTCGGACAGTATATCTGCCCTGGGGTGGTATTAATAAACAGGTGGCTAATTGTGCCTGGCACTGATTGATGTCGGACAGTATATCTGCCCTGGGGTGGTATTAATAAACAGGTGGCTAATTGTGTCTGGCACTGATTGGGTGTGGAACAGTATATCTTCCCTGGGGTAGTATTAATAAACAGGTGGCTAATTGTGCCTGGCACTGATTGGATGTGGGACAGTATATATGTCCTGGGGTGGTATTAATAAACAGGTGGCTAATTGCGCCTGGCACTGATTGATGTCGGACAGTATATCTGTCCTGGGGTGGTATTAATAAACCGGTGGCTAATTGCGCCTGGCACTGATTGATGTCGGACAGTATATCTGCCCTGGGGTGGTATTAATAAACAGGTGGCTAATTGTGCCTGGCACTGATTGGATGTGGGACAGTATATCTGCCCTGGGGTGGTATTAATAAACAGGTGGCTAATTGCGCCTGGCACTGATTGATGTCGGACAGTATATCTGCCCTGGGGTGGTATTAATAAACAGGTGGCTAATTGTGCCTGGCACTGATTGATGTCGGACAGTATATCTGCCCTGGGGTGGTATTTATAAACCGGTGGCTAATTGCGCCTGGCACTGATTGATGTCGGACAGTATATCTGCCCTGGGGTGGTATTAATAAACAGGTGGCTAATTGTGCCTGGCACTGATTGGATGTGGGACAGTATATCTGCCCTGGGGTGGTATTAATAAACAGGTGGCTAATTGTGCCTGGCACTGATTGATGTCAGACAGTATATCTGCCCTGGGGTGGTATTAATAAACAGGTGGCTAATTGTGCCTGGCACTGATTGATGTCGGACAGTATATCTGCCCTGGGGTGGTATTAATAAACAGGTGGCTAATTGTGCCTGGCACTGATTGATGTCGGACAGTATATCTGCCCTGGGGTAGTATTAATATAAACAGGTGGCTAATTGTGCCTGGCACTGATTGGATGTGGGACAGTATATCTGCCCTGGGTTGGTATTAATAAACAGGTGGCTAATTGTGCCTGGCACTGATTGGATGTGGGACAGTATATCTGCCCTGGGGTGGTATTAATAAACAGGTGGCTAATTGTGCCTGGCACTGATTGGATGTGGGACAGTATATCTGCCCTGGGGTGGTATTAATAAACAGGTGGCTAATTGTGCCTGGCACTGATTGGATGTGGGACACTATATCTGCCCTGGGGTGGTATTAATAAACAGGTGGCTAATTGTGCCTGGCACTGATTGATGTCGGACAGTATATCTGCCCTGGGGTGGTATTAATAAACAGGTGGCTAATTGTGCCTTGCACTGATTGGATGTGGGACAGTATATCTGCCCTGGGGTGGTATTAATAAACAGGTGGCTAATTGTGCCTGGCACTGATTGGATGTGGGACAGTATATCTGCCCTGGGGTGGTATTAATAAACAGGTGGCTAATTGTGCCTGGCACTGATTGGATGTGGGACAGTATATCTGCCCTGGGGTAGTATTAATATAAACAGGTGGCTAATTTTGCCTGGCACTGATTGGATGTGGGACAGTATATCTGCCCTGGGGTGGTATTAATAAACAGGTGGCTAATTGTGCCTGGCACTGATTGGATGTGGGACAGTATATCTGCCCTGGGGTGGTATTAATAAACAAATAGGTAACTGGGGGTAGGAGGCAGATTAAGTGGGGGGAGTATATATACCTGCCCAGAGTGTGGATAGTAAACAGGTGGTTAGCTATATCTGGGTACTGATTGGGTTAGAGGAATAAAACTCTGCTTGAGGGG